>NC_052115.1:7910178-7987825 GCF_012273895.1 Zerene cesonia | reverse complement strand
AATCTACCAATGTTGTTGGAACTGAATATAGATGTTTTTATTATTATTATAACTATTAGATGTCGTGTCGCAGTAGCATATATTCAACTAGACAATTGGTGAATAGAGATATATATATGTATATATATATATATATATACTCTACATTCTCAACAACATAAAGTGAAGTCAAATGATGGGCTATCGCTTTGGTAACTAAAATATAGGCTATATATCTATATATATAAAATTCTCGTGTCACAGTTTTCGTTGCCATACTCCTCCGAAACGGCTTGACCGATTCCTCTGAAATTTGGTAAGCATATTGGGTAGGTCTGAGAATCGGCCAACATCTATTTTTTATCCCGATATTCCTACGGGATACGGACTTACGCGGGTGAAACCGCGGGGCGCAGCTAGTATATATATATAGAGCTGAGAAAGCTCTTGCTGTTAAAGGTAAAAGTGGTAATGTCAAAACCTTGAGTATCATGAGGTGTATTAAAAGAGTAGAACATATCGTCTTAAAGCAGTACTAATTCAACACTCCTGAACTGTTAAAGCGATAAAGAAATTTCAACCGTGTCTCAAAGTAAGTGGAAAGCACTCATAAAACTCGCATAACTAATTGATCTCAACAACCTTTGTAATAAGTTGGATAGAAGCTAATTACTCAAAATGAAAAGGCACTGGAATTTAATCTATGTAGATTGGTAAACTTTCAGATATATATAGCGATTTGGAGGTTAAGATGGCATAAACAAACTTACATGTATTTAGTATGGACGTAACATTATACGAATCCTGATAATGTGTAAAAAATTATATTACAATATTAGCAAAAACTGAACCGCCTTCAAATTGTCAAAACTAGATAAAATTTTAAAAAGATTCATCTAAATTGGTTCAGCCAGTCGTTAGTTTTGTGGTAACAAAGCCAATAAAAAAAACAGTTGAATTGATAGTTCCTCCTTCCCAGACCTTTCCTTTATTTTTCTGGTCAATCCTTAATCCCTGTCCATTTAGAGGCAGCAATCCATTTGTAGAGGCGTAAGCCTCAAGATCTGCAAACGACATTTCACCTCTGCAAACGTTCATGGGCGGTGGTAGCGCTTACCATCAGCCGACCCACCAGCTCCATTGCCGATGACGACATAAAAATACCGCTTCATTTGAAGTCGTTTCGTAATAAAAACTTCTAGCACGTACATATTAAATAACTAGCTGCGCCCCGCGGTTTCACACGCGTATGTCCGTATCCCGTAGGAATATTGGGATAAAAATATGTTATTACAGTTATCCAGCTGTCAACGTACCAAATTTCATTGCAATCGGTTAAGTAGTTTTTGCGTGAAAGAGCAACAAACACCCACAAATCCTTACAAACTCTTGCATTTATAATATTAAGTAGGATTTAAAAATAAACATATCATAATAATAATCTCTCGCCTTTTTAATAACATTATTAATTTGATGATGCAATAAATAACAAATTAGCGAACCGTCTTGTATTACACATTCATTTGTGTTTCAGAAGACTTTCAGATTAAAGTAATCTGTTCTATAGCTAACCATAATTAAATTATAATGAAAGTAAACTGCGAGACTTATCAATCATGATAATTTGTAGTGGCGTACCTTAAAGGTTTTAAATCTAAATAAATTTTATAAGAACTAGACGTTCGTTCTGGCTCCACCCGGGTATCTATTCCAGTTTTATCCCGAGGGAGTATTTAATCGGGATAAAAATCCTATCACTCCAAACATCATACCAAATTTCATCAAAATCCGTTCACTAGTTTCAGCGTACTTGACGGACAAACATCCAATCAATCCAATCAATACAAACTTTCACATTTATAATGTTGTTTCATAGAACAAATTATCGCACATTTGTAGATTGCCACAAAGGATTATAGCATCCGACAAGATATTAAAGGTTTGGTCAGTATCAAAGTATTCTTAGATTATTGTGTATAATTAGGAATATTATCCATCTAATAAAATGATTTCAAGTACATAGCTTTTGTTTCTAATCCGTTATGTCCATAAATATTCGTTTTACCTAAATTAAATATACATTTTAAAATATTTAGAAGTATTTAGTTTATAATCTTTAGAAATTAAAAATTTCTGTACCATCGGAAGAGACTAGTTGCCCACAACACAGGGGATCCTAGTGTGGGAACTAGTGTATCTTTATAAAGTGCCAACTATTTATATGCTATTTCTTTTGATTGTATTTGATAGTATTGTTTAAATATGGAATCATTATCATTTCCTCATTCATTAGTGTGTAGTAAGCAGGTTGTTCTATAGTTCAATCATCATTTGAATAATAACATAATTGTTATCACCGACGTCCCAGGAAGAAAATATCACTACAGATACTAAAATGTGGGACCAAATGACTGCTATTTCCTATCAAACACATAGGTATTCAATCGTTATAAAACACACGGAGTTGTCGAGTAGCAAAACCATTGAAAACATAAAATTATTGTACAATTTGAGCCTGAAAGCCTTGAAAATATAACGTCACTGTTATACAAACAGTGATTTATAATCTGCTTCTACAAAATGTTTAAAACCACAAAATAAATATGTTAAAATGGAGCCGTGTCGATTTAATTCTAGTAGATTTTATCTCGGCAGTTTATTTAATTTATGATTATTTCAATTAAGCTGGAATGTAGGACGATTTGGTGTGGTTTGTTCTCTTTGTAACTCTCACTTAGATCCGAAATATACTGTGAATCAATGAAGATATGAAAATTCTTATCCCCAGGCCTTATCTCTGCAAATGTTCATATGAGTGAGGTGGAGATCCATCCTATCCTACTAATATTATAAATGCGAAAGTTTGTAAGGATGTGTGTGTGTTTGTTGCTCCTTCACGCAAAAACTACTGAACCGGTTGCAGTGAAATTTGGTACGTAGATAGCTGAACAACCGGAATAACATATAGGCAACTTTTTATCCCGATATTCCTACGGGATACGGACTTACGCGGGTGAAACGGCGGGACGCAGCTAGTTACCTATAAAATGGTAATAATGTTTATAAATATTAAATGGTAAAAAAAAAACAATATAATAATGGTTATAGATATACGAAAACCAAAATAATAAGTATAGTTTAAAAAACGCTTTAATGTTAGTACTAACTTAATTGCTAACTTGCTGTTAAACAGAGTGTACGTAAATTATTTAATACTGGCGAACCTAATGAGGATAATAGGGGAAACTCATGACATTACTGCATTGTCTCCGATCCTTGATAAGGACTAGGCGTGAGTTAAATCTGTCTAGATCAAAATCGAGTCTGTGGGAGTCGGTTACATACAAACATACAGGTGAAGCTAATAAAGCGTGTTAAAAAGATACAATCATCCGGCACAAAGCCGCATTGAGCTCGCACCGAGGCCATCTTAAAATTGAATTCGGCTTTTTTCTCTTTCTGAATGGGAATTTAGTATTGATAGTAGATATCCGGGCCGTTAGCGCGGATGAGAGGCGCTTAACGCTTCCAATCCGCTGCCCGTGATTGAGTATCAGCCATTTTAAATTGAAATGTCTTAATTTGTATCTTTTACGAACTAATGGCGCTGGGATTCTTATGTCCTAGTGATTGGTATTTCTGTTTTAAATGGGTTTTATCCCGTGGCAGGAGGAGGAAATTTATATAACAACTAGCTGCACCCGGCAAACGCTGTTCTGCCTTACACTTATCATTTAGGGGTATGAAAAATAGATGTTGGCCGATTCTCATAGATACCGGATAAGCACAAAAAATTTCATCAAAATCGGTGAAGCCGTTTCGGAGGAGTATGGCAACGAAAACTGTGACACGAGAATTTTATATATAAGAAGATAATATTTAAACTAGCAAGGGCAACATGAGGGTCAATACCCATTTTCCACCGGCTTCAAATTGTCAATACTAGACTGAATTTAAATAGGAGCACATGGAAGGTACCAGCTTTCAAACGAAAACAGAATCAAAAAAATCGGTTCACGTTCAGTTCAGTAACACGTTATGAGCTAACACGCAAAAAATGCATTTCAAATCCTCCTAAGAACTATAATATAGTATTATAACATTAAAAAAAATCTAATTATTTTGTATATTTTATGAATAAATGATTACAGTCGGTGAAAAATATGTTTATTGAAGCTTCATTACAATTTTAATTTATAATGACATGTAATTAATATGTACTGGTGATAAATTTAAATTAAACTGAGTTATTTACTGTACTCGGTTTGTTTGCAGTGTGTAAAATATCTAAATATGTATAAAATACTCGATTCACAATATTATTTACCGTCCTCCTCCGAAAAGGCTGGACTGATTCTGATGAATCTTTGTTTTTATATCGGCTAGGTCTGAAAATCGGTCAACACACTATTTTTCACACGTCAAATGAAAAGAAAGTCCCAAATCCCGGGGCTTTTCTGTATAGTTGTCGTTCCTGTAATATAACCGGGACTCAAAATATCTTTTCGCGTTATCGGGTCTCAAACTATCTAAATAAATACATTTAAATTCATTTTAGAACAATTTTCCATCATTTTATATTTATATTTCATATTTAATAAATGTAGTCTATACTGTTTTCGATGTATACAATTAGGCTTAACCAAAATCTACATGTCTATCATCTACACACAGAAACGTTTCTGAACGACCTCTCAATGGGAATACTGCGATTCCGATTTAAAGGGCGTTCGGACACGTTTGCATCAATTAAATGCAGTTATCACATCCGAATCATTCCGTATTAATACAACCGTCTAAGAAGCTTCATAGTTCTCAATTAAATTCAATATTAAGCGCGATAAGTCCGAGTGATGTATAGCCGAAGCTGGGCGTTATCGTAATAGTTGTGTTCCGTGATGTTCAAAATGGTTTCATGTAGATTAATTGCTGTCGCAAGTAATACCAGTTTTGCTTTATTGCGTCTAGGGTTTAGGTCGTACTTTAGTTGAGTCTTTATGTTTTGGTCAGCATCATTGCTGGCTGATTAGAGCCGATCTGGTATTTCTTGGAGCTTGATTGATTCAAGTGATTCCGCTGGAGATTTTTTATTCTTTTTTTAATGTCATAGTTGGCATGGAGCTGATGGGTCGCCTGATGGTAAGCGCTACCACCGGCCATGATCATTTGGAGAGGCGTACGATCGAACGTCGCTTGCAGACTTTACGCCTCAAATACATTAACGCATTTATTTAATAACCCTCAATTTGAAGAAGGATTAAGAAAGGATTAATGAGAGGAATAAAGGAAAGGACTGAAAAGGGCAAGGAAATGAATATGGGCCTCCGTTCTATAGCAGAACAGATGTCAGTCATACTGTAATGTTTTGATGATTGTTCCTTTACCAAATGTGGTTAACTCGGGCTTTTTTTATTTTCTCGCTAAGAGAGGCCGATTATTTTCAATTTATCAATTACAGGTCTTTTCGAAGAAGCATCGGATTCGACTTTTTCATTTGCGGTCATTTGGCAGAATCCAATCTAAAGCTGATATTAAGAGGTTTCAGTAATTGAATAAAATTTCGTTTAGTCTCAGCAATACCCGTGTTTAAAGTAGCCTATGTGTTCATCCAGAGTATGCAATCAGCTTCCGTAGCAAAGATCCGATCAAAAATTTTGCATGAAATATGTACATGCATACATCGTTTCAAACTTTGTGTTTAAAATTGACTCATAATAGGATTGTTAAATGAAAACTCGCAGTTGTATGAATATTGCAGATGCAAAAATATTTTTATGTATTCTTAAACACGGTAGTATTATTATCCCAGTATTATATTTATCTGATTTCGTGTTGAAACCTGATCATAATTGGTTCTCTTATAAATAAGGAACTTAGTATTGGTTAAGGTTTTACTTGGCTTCTGTAAGGTTGGTTTGTTTACGCTTTGGATTTATTTTGTAGGGTTAGTTTAAATTTGTTTTATAAAGTACTAGCTGCGCCCCCCGGTTTCACCCGCGTAAGTCCGTATCCCGTAGGAATATCGGGATAAAAAGTTGCCTATATGTTATTCCAGTTGTTCAGCTGTCTACGTACCAAATTTTATTGCAATCGGTTCAAATTTTATTGCAAGAGATTTTTGTTTTGCCTTTTAGTTATTTGCCATTTAACACCCGTTAAGAATATCTTATATCTTCTATATATATAAAATTCTCGTGTTAGTAACCATACTTCTCCGAAACGGCTGGATCGATTCTCATGACATTTTGTGTGTCATGTCGGTCAGGTGTGAGAATCGGCAAACATCTATCTTTCATAACTAAATTATAAGAGCACGACAGAACAGCTTTCGCCGAGTCGGCTAGTATTCATATAAAATGACAGTGAATCAGGCTAACGTAAATGATAATTAAAATCACATTATCTCAGATTAGTGGCGTAGTTGGGGGAGTGCTATATCTCACGAAGGATCACGCGACTTTTCGGGGATATTTCCTGTTGGATTCGGAATCCTGGCTACTATGTCCACACTGCACAATTTTATGGGATATTTTTGAAGGGAATTTAATGCTTATGTGCAGTGTTTATTTACTATTTTAATTCGGTGTGGTTTATATATATTATTGTACATAACCTTCCTCTTGAGTCGTCTATTAGAAATCATCTATCTATTAGAAAAAACCCGTCAAAATCCATTACGTGGTTTTAAAAATATAAGGATACAGAGGGACATAGGGACAAGAAAGTGACTTAGTTATATGATATGTAGTAATAGTGAAGCTGTATCTTCAATAGTAGCATAACTATATAAGTCGGGGCGTACCGCTGGTCTTTTGGGGAGGTCTATGTCTAACAGGGGGAGTCCTAAAGATCTGTAACGACGACCACTAATTATATAAGACTATATGTTTTAATACATTTTTACGGTACAATCTTACATCCCCTTGCGGGTAGAATTTAGCAACATCCTTTCTTAGTAGATGCCTGCGTCATAACATCTACCTGCATGCCAAATTTCAGCCCGATCATCCAGTTGTTTGGGCTGTGCGTTGATAGATTACTATGTCAGTTATATATAATATATATATGTACCTTTGAGTTACATATATTAAGATACACACAACGCCATCTTTCAGTTAATACGATATAACATCGCAGCGAGTGGAGCTTAGCTAGAATTTATTGTAATGTACGTTATTATGCGACCGGGTGTATTGAAACCGAAATAGGCGCAGTGAATGGGACCCGCATTAAATGTTATTATGTACACTAAATTGCGTTCAATCTTAATTTTAATGGCGCAAGTGCTGACGTAAATGTAGTCTGTAGCTTAGTGGTCTGTATTAAGCGCTTTATACCAACATTAAGTTAAAGCAATGTTTATATTGAGTGGTATAGTGATACTATACTGTCAATAGTGATAACAGTACGCGTACCTTCATCATCATCATCATCATCATCATCAGCCCATATATGTTCCCACTGCTGGGACACAGGCCTCCTATTATTCAGGCTATAATCCACCACGCTGGCCAAGTGGCCACGCGTACCTTATGGTTCATTTTAATAGAGTATTAGTACTTAAATACTTAAATTAAAACTCGCCTGTCACGCGCATTCTTTTACGTCTTGGTATCTTGGTATACGTCTCGATATGCCCGTGAACATAATAGTGTAATAAATATCTTAAAAGCGAGGAGTCTTAAAATGTTTCTTTTAGCTGTACCCGTGGCGTCGTTCGCTTGGTACCCGGCTAAAAAGTAGCCTATGCATCCAGAATATAATTTATCTCTATAACAAATTTTACACAGATACGACAAGCTGTTTTGGCGTGAAAGAGTTACAAACATACATCCGAACTTACAAACCATCGCTTTTATAAGTAATAAGTGAAAATTAAATCATTTTTTTGACAGTGTATCTGGATCTTCAGTTGTCTTGAATTCAGTTTGTAACTAAAGAAAGTCAGTTAAAGTAATTTTGCATAGAATTCATATTGGAAGATAAAAACAGACACCTAAAAGACATGACAGAATATAAAACAAATCTCGAACATCAAGGGCTTTTCGATTGAAGGAGAAATTGTATGCAATTAGATTTTCAGCTTCTGAACGATAATACTATAAAACCCTAGTACTATGTGGATACCGCCAAAGTTAACATAAAATAAGACTTAGATAGGAATGTATTTAACGTGTTTTTTTCATAAATGCTTTATCTTTTTAATTTAATTACAATATAAAATTGATCTTATAAAAACAGAGCGCATGGTCACCCTGTTCAGATCTTTGCAGGAACAATCTCATTAGCCGCGAATTTTGTGGACTCCAGTCCATTGTGTGATATATAGCGTTATGCTTCAAGTGAATTATAAGCTATAAGCGTATAGCGATTTAATCTCTATTATATTGAATATCGCCTCCTTGGTACAGTGGTTAACGCGTGAGCGTAGAACCGAGGGGTCCTGGGGTCAATTCCCGGTGGGGACGCACAAAAAAAAAAATGTCTCGGTCTGGCAGGACACAGAAGGCTGATCTCCTACTTGTCCCTAAAGAAAATCGATCAGTGAAACGGATGTACATCATCTGCCCCATACCCCACTATGGGACACGGGACTTTACTTTTTTATATTGAATATCGTGCCACAATCTTAGTTACCGTATTTCTCCGAAACAGCTGGACCGATTCTCAAGACATTTTATGTGCATGTCGGATAGGTCTGAAAATCGGCCAACATCTGTTTTTCATGCCGCTTAAAGATTAGAGTAAGGTAGAATAGCGTTTACCGGATCAGCCAGTATGTATATTTTTAATACCAGCGATAAATAATATCCCATCCATTCTTGAAAATATAGTTAGTTTTGTAAATTGCTATTGGTGAACGAATCTTTATGATCTAGGTAAGGCTATCACCCCTACAAGCACAAAACGTTATAAAACTCTTTATGATAAAGTGTAGATAATAAAAATACCTAAATATTTGTGCCTAAAAGAGAAACAAGTATTTTTTGTAGTACGTCAGAGCAATCGTTTTTTTTCTACTTTTTCACTTAACGCCGTCTGTTGGAGAGTGACACAACATCTAAACCAATCTACCGAACATTTCAAGGTTTATAAAATTGTTTCGGCTTTGTAAAATAGACCGTGTACATACGTAATATTTGTAAAGAAAAAAGACTAGAAACAGAATGCAAATAGTCCTTTTTTATATTTTTAAGTTGTTACGTTCTTATATTTCATTGTTTGGACATTAATCGGATTATTGTAAAATAAATTGATGTACTTAGCAAACAAAACTATAAGACACAATCTAATTAAAGATGCAAATAAACTATCTCACTTGTTTTAATACAGTGCAAAGAAATCCTATTCGGAATAAACTTGTGAAGTTATTGTATTATCCTTGATATATGTACAAAGTTTGAATTAAATCTGGCCATTTAAAGGTCTCTAAATGTGTCGATTGTATGCTACCCCACAACCACACAGGGAAAGCAAATAAAAACGTGTTAAAATTAAAAACTGAAAGCCTTCAGTCTACACCTTACACCTGTCATAAATTACCAGTAATAATCACGTCGTCGCCGATCGGGATTAAATCGCGAAAAGCTATCAATTACACCCCGCCCCGCCCGCATGGGACATATTTTATTCCGCAACTTATCTTGTAGAAATATATATTATCTGTACTTGTAAGAATCTATTAGCTGATTTTATCTGTGAGTTATTTCGATGGAGATTCGTTTTATAGATTGCGTGCGGTTTGTTATTGGTCGTGTTTTGATAAGCTTAGAGGTTTTTTATATCATAGCGGGCAACTGAGCTGGTTTGTCTGATGGTAAGCGATCATATTCGTAGAGGTAGTGCTTCTGCGAATGTGTTGCCCGCTTTTATGGAGTAATGGATGAGGAAAGGAATCAAGGGTGAGGAAGAGAATTGGGTCTCCGGCTCCCACATGCATCGTACGAAACATGCGTGTTTCGTGGGGTGGATCTTCCCCGGAGCGACCTAGCCCAATTCGTGCCGAAGCATGACTCGACTGCCATTTTTATATTCGATTAGTTTTTTGTTATGTCACAGTCGGCAATGGAGTTGGTGGGTAAGTGCTACGACCGCCCATGAACATTTAAATTGGGAAGGGATTAAGAAAGGATTGGCCAGAGGAATAAAGGAAAGGACTGGGAAGGGGAAGGAAAAGGATATGGGTTATATATATATGTATATCAATGTTACAGTTAAAATTTTTTATCAATCATTACCGATACAGTTTAAACAGAACCATATGTCTTTGAGCTCGCACCAAAAGCTGAAAATGTCTAGACAATGTCCAGGCTGTCACAACACAATAACAGTGCGCTGTTAAGTAGAAGATTAATTATATATAATAACCCATGCAGTGAAAATTGATTTATTAAATGTACGCAAAGCAGTACGCAAGTCTTATGATTTTGACAGAATCAAAACCTATTCTAATATTTTTGGATTATGTAAATCCATGATTGTTTAAGAAATATTAAAGTATTTTATTGTATTTTGTTATTATTAGTCTTTATAACTATTTTTAAACTTTATTTAAAACGGACTACAATAAAACGATCTCAAATCGACTGCATTTTTTGTGTTTGTTGACGTCAGAACTTACGACTGGTTGAAGCGCTTTTAATAATTATATTTTTACTTGAAAGTCTCTTCCGTGTGGTTTTTCCGTGTTAAAAACAATTATCACTAAATTGAAATTCATTATCACTAATATTTATATAAAATAAGTAGCTATAGTCATTATAAATCACAGTTTTCCAAGTCTAATATGCTAGATGTACATAGCGTTATCGGAAAATATAGCCAGGGGATGCATTAGCAATACCTAGAATGAACTCGTTTGTACAGAACTATTTATTTGGTATAGAGCTGTTTCGAAGAATGGCAATGCCCGTAGTTACATTTTTTTTTCTTATTTTACCATGTAAAAGGAATTATAAAATATTTATAAAATACATGTATTGTAAATACTAATGACTAATAGAATAATATCATAAACTATCATGTACCGTCACCGATCCTTGATAATAAATTTATGTGTACAAAGTTTGAAATATAAATGCCCGTTTAAAATGGGTCTAAATCGAGTTCCATAGAAACATTCAAACATACAGGTAAAGCTAATAAAAGCGCGTAAAAAGCTTAATTTGCAAGCATTTCTACGATATTTCAACGAAGTCAGCATACAATATTTATTAAACTAGCTGCGCCCCCCGGTTTCACCCGCGTAAGTCCGTATCCCGTAGGAATATCGGGATAAAAAGTGGCTTATATGTTATTCCAGTTGTCCAGCTATCTACGTACCAAATTTCATTGCAATCGATTCAGTAGTTTTTGCGTGAAAGAGCAACAAACGCACGCACATCCTTACAAACTTTCACAGTTATAATATAAGTAGGATGAATAAAGTTGAAGGGAAACCATTGAAAGGAAGCTCTGACGCGAAGTCACTGGTCTCAAAATATAATTATTAATTTGGAACGTTCTTAATTGCGCTATATGTGGGTGAGTAACAGGAATGAATTAATTAACAGAGGGTGTGTGTTATCGCTAACCCTCGTGCGAGTGTAGTACGCCATATTAATATGTGTAAAACACGCTATTATGGTGGCCATGATTTGTGGGACTTTCGGGACGTTTATAATCGAGTGATTTTATTAACCGACGCTACCAAAGATGAGGTTCTCGAGTCTATTACTTTTGGTGTATCGATAATTCTGTTGGTTATCGAAACATAGGTATTGCTTTTTAATAGGAAATAGTCGTTATTTGTTACCTAGAATCTGAAATCATGCTTCACTTCCCGTGAATATAGGTGACATTTTTTGTATAAAGAATTTTTTTCTTAATTTGATTGATGCTAGATATTTGTTCGGGGAAAGACAGTCAAACAACTCGGGAAAAACTTACACTCTGCGTTTACAAGCTGCTATAAATAAATATTTTGGTAATTTTATAACTGGCCAATTACTTCCAAACAAAGGTGCTATGGAACCTAGGCGACGATTAAACATATTTTTTTGTAAACTTTGTAAACACAATGTTTATAAAATACGCTAAAAACTGTTAAGAAGTTTGGCGAAATTTTTGTAAAAACAAACTTGGTATCATATGCTGGTAATTATTTGACTCAGCTTTTTTCAAACCTTGGCAGTTGTATCAACTAACAGGATTTTGGGGATGGTAATAAACCAAATCTCCTAGTCTATCTGGGAATGGATAGGCGTTTATTTATATTGAATACTAGCTTTCCGTACATGGCTTCGCTCGCATAGTCAATTAAAAAACAAATAGTTTCGAGGGATTTCCGAACGGATAAAAAATATAATCCGTCCTTTCTCGGGTCTTTGACTTTATCTATACTAAGTGACATTCAAATTATCATAGCAGTTCCTTTTAATACGTCCCGTTTACCACTAAATTAATGGTGAGCGTAGTACAGTGGCGGTGGTCGTGAAGTGGCCGATATAAGCTATCTCTGTGTTAGATCTGACTACCTGCCTACCATGGATCTGGTTGAAATATATGGCAGATAATTTAGAGGTGAAAAGCTGCGTTTTAAAATCCGAATAGAAATAGAAATAGAAATGCTTTTTATTTGCCACCATGTAAAAAAACATATGTTATAAATCTAAAACAAAACATAAAAACTAAAGCTTTTATTTGTTTCCATTCTAGTCCGTCCATTGCGTACTTGGGAAGCCAATCTCTATCCAAGTCCATGGATATAATCCACCAATGCCCAAGTTCGGGGTTAGTAGATGTCACTTTAAAAATCGGTCAAGTGCGAGTCGGACGCACGACATAAGTTAGAGAGCATCTGTAGAAGAATTGGTGACCCAGTTAAAATTAGACCGTTCAACTCGTTGCTGAATCACGTTTCATGAGATAAGCCTAGTGACAGACAGAGTGACCGTCAGCGAAGTCTTATCAGACTAAAAGGGGAGGTCCCCACAAAACGTTACTATCAAAATATTCACCAGTATGTTCTCATTTCCTTTGACCTAAGTCCTCATTCATGTGAGCCCTTACAGATTAAGCGCACAGCTTAGCATTCCTATTTTAAGCAAATTTATTTCGCTTTTTACAATTTCAGGCGATAATGTCATTGAAACATGTGACGGGTTTTCGCGATAGTAATATAATAAAGCAAATTTTATGGTACATGTTTATGATTTTATTTAAATAACTGTGGGTTTAAGCTAAAGCTTATAGGCTTTATGAAATGCGTCACGATTATTTGACGTGTGCCGTCAATGAATAATGGCCGGAAAATGTGTTTGAGTTTAAATGCTATCCAGGATTTTGATAGAATGACAGATGGATATATGAAGACTGCCAGCACGCCCCGGCGTTACTCGAATTGTCCTAGAAATAGAAAAATTTGGTCAAATGCAAGTAGACTCGTGACACGCGATAAAATGCTGTATAACTGTTTTAAACAAAAACTAAACTGCCTTCAAATTGCCGGAGCTGGACTAAATTTAAATAGATCTTTCGGGAGGCATCGAAGAACCATCAGAATCGGTCCACCAATCGAAATTTTCCCATTTAATTTACATTCTTAAGAGGTAAACCTCTAGAATCTACAGTGCACCTATATGTGTGTGAAGTCCCATGTCCCCTAGTGGGGTATGGGGCAGATGATGTACGTCTGTTTCACTGATCGATTTTCTTTACGGACAAGTAGGTGATCAACCTTCTGTGTCCTGCCAGACCGAGACATTTTTTTTTGTGCGTCCCCACCGGGATTTGAACCCAGCACCCCTCGGTTCTATGCTCACACGTTAACCACTGTACCAAGGAGGCGGTCGCGCGCAAGAATGTAATAATTAGTATATAGTGCACCTATATACTAATTATTAAATTCTGTTTTTGCTGTATAGCGTAATAAAAGTCTTTGTTACAAGTTGTGACCTCAAACATTGCAAGTTAAATGAAAGCTTGTGAAATGAACACATTATTTTCGCCATGTTTTTATTTACATTGCGTCCACGAAACCATACGATAACAAAGGTTTTATTTGAACCACGCTTTGGACGCAAATATTTTTCATACAAAGTATAAAATTAAATTTTTTATAAAAGGAATTTTAATAATTGACGTTTGTACATTAATCGTGAATAAGGAGTGTGTGTTTGTTTATATTAATGATCTTTTTTACGACATACTCCATCGTAAATGTTGCTGTGAATAAAGATATGGACTAGGATGGGTGAGGAAAAAGAACGGGAGCTAGGACTCTTCCACTCATAGTACGAAAGATAGGCATTGGCATGCTATTATATCATGCAGTCCTTCTTTGAGAGTGGCCAATTATTTGCGTACTCAACATAAGAAATTTGACAAAGTATTTTCTTGTTTGATTTTACGCGAATATTATACATTTAGAAATAACACAAAGAAATAAATTAAAAGAATAAATCGCGTTTAAAATCCGTTAAAGAGTCTTTAATTTCCAAATTTGACACAATTACTTTCCGTACGTCTTGTTTGACAGGATAATTATTTTCTTATTTACTTTCAATAGTGAAATCTAAAAGTATTTGAGATGTTCTGGAATAGGTCTGAAAGAATCAGTAAGCATTAGAAGGCACTTCAGATCTAAATTCAAAGTTATTCCTTTAAAAAATTATTTGAGTGTGTTATAAAATTTTACTATTCTCAATGCTTATGCATTATATTATGTATATTTTAGGTGTTAAGTTTTATCATGACGACACCGATTGTATTTTAAGGATATTCGGTTATATAGCAACAGCTATCTATCTATGAGAATGCCATGTCAATCCGTCGAGTGTATAGGTCGATTACAAATCTAGATTGATAAGATAATAATAATTATATATCTGAAATACGATATGTGAAACTGTACTAAATTTATAAGTTTCGCGTGAATGTACTTTCAACGGAGGCCCATATCCATTTCCTTACCCTTCCCAATCCTTTTCTTTATTCCTCTCGTCAATCCTTTTCCAGCTTGAAGTTGGCATTCCATTTTCAAAGGCGTAAGGTCTGCAATTAATCTTACGCCTCTCCAAATGTTTATGGGTGCTGGTAGCGCTTACCATTAGGCAACCCAACAGCTCCATTGTCGACTATGACAAAAAATACCATAATAAAAAACTTCAATTTTAGTTTCATGTCGTCCGAATGATGTAAATTAGTGAGTAACGTTCGAATATGAAACATAATTAAAACCGTAATGATGATATGGAGATGGTGTCTCATTTAAGAATAAAAATAACTAGGACGACGAAACAAAGGCGTGTGGGACTTGAACTTTGTCGTAAGGGCTCTTACCGAAAAGAGGTCGTATAAGTTATTTGCATTAAAAGAATCCTTGTTATGATTAGAATTTTTGTTGGTGACTCAGTTTTGAGGACTGAAGAAGCATGATTTTTTTATTATTAATTTTTGTTTTATCTAAGCCTGTATTGCTGATTTTTTTATATCATCGTTGGCAATGGAGCTGGTGGGTCGTCTGATAGTAAGCTTTACTACCGCCTATGAACATTTGGAGAGGCCTAAGGTCGATTGCAGACCTTACGCATTTATAAATGGATTTTGGAGAAAGGTTTGACTAGAGGAGTAAAGGAACAGATTGGGAAGGGTAAGGAAAAGGGTATGTGCCTCCAGCTCCCCCGCTCGCCGAAAGAAAAGCAGCAGTATGCTATTTCACGCCGGTCTTCTGTGTGGGTGTGGTACTTCCTCGGTTCGAGCTGGCTCAATTCGTGCCGAAACGTGCTCGACTACCACATACAGAATATGTATACTTATTAACATATTAAGATAACTTTGTTTTTGGGAGCGTCTGTTAAAAATTGCATAATATTCCATCGCAAAGTAGCATGTTCTTAGTAGGTATAAATGGTCTGCGACTTTCCAGTAACGAAAATGGGCTGATGAGGTTGAAGAAAATAATTAGTATGACATAAAACTATATTTCTGTACCTACGTTTATAATAATGCATACATACATATCCTACTATCCTACTTCCTACTTCCTACTAATATTATAAATGAGAAAACTTGTAAGGATGTGTGTATGTTTGTTACTCTTTCATACAAAAACTACTGAACCGATTGCAATGGTATGTAGATAGCTGGATAACTGGAATAACACATAGGCAACTTTTTATTCCGATATTCTTACGTGACACAGACTTACGCAGGTGAAACCGCGGGACGCAGGTAGTGAAATTATAAAGGTGTCTCTCTATTTATTTCTAAACGAGTGCATCGCTAAAAACAGTTGAATATCCAAGGTCAGAAACGATCTACTTCTTTTCAACAATGAATAAATGTTTAATAAGTTCATAATACAGTTTTTGTCCGTGATTGTGTTCGGTACACAGCCAGTTGTTTGTAAAAGTAAACACTCAAAATTCTTAATAGCGCCTCAAAATAAAACATAATATCTTCCACATAAAAATGTTTTAAAAGATTCCTTTTCCCAATAGATATCAGTCATTACGGAGTTAGGTAATTTGCAGAGACGCAGAAGTTTAATGACTAAACTTTAAATTGCTAGGAACGAAAGAAACGGGCGATTTTTATTTGTGGAGATGTTGGGGAAGTTATTATTTATAATGCGTGTTGTTTGTAGTTTTATATTTGATAAAGTACAAAAATAGCATCAATGGAAGACATCTACAATGTAGAAGTTAAAGATAAACAGTTTTATAAGGCTAATTTACAACTCTGCCCGCAGCTTTGCCTGTATAGATAAAGGAAATATTCGTAATCTTACCCGTATAATTCTCGTTCCGATTTTGATCCACTATAAACGGACAAATTTAATTCACACCTTGTACATCTCAATTGTACATATCAAGAATCGTTGACGATATAATAATTTTATGCGTTTATCTTGTTATCCTTATAAGGATCTCTAGGATAAACTAATTACCTTACGTATGCACTGTATAAGAGCAAGTGAGATAATTTAGTTGATTATATAATAATAATAATAATTCTTTATTGTACACAAAGAAAGAACAATACAATAGACATAATATGAAAAGATAAGTACAGAAGGCGGTCTTATCGCTTGCAAGCGATCTCTTCCAGACAACCGCAATGCAGAGGAAAGCTGCGAAGGAGGGGAGTGGTTGTGCACAAGATAGAAATATACAATTACACATATATCATATATATACATACATACAAATATACATACAAACAAATATACATATAATTAGTATTATTTTGTTTTTTAGCCTTATTAATTTATATGAATGCTTTACACGTTTCCTTACTAATAAATTCTCTGGTCATAAATTGATAAAATGATTCAAGTTCAATGACGGGCGAGAGTCTATAGGTATGATCATTGCAGGAACACAGGCCTTCTATGAGGGTTCAGGCCATAATCCACGCTGGCCAAGTGCGGGTGGCGAATGTCACAGATCGTCGAATTTTTGATACTTGGATATGTCAGTTTCCCCATGATGTTTTCCTTCACCGTTTCAACCAGTGGTGATATGAATAGTGCGGAGACAAAAAATCAGTTTATTTTCTAGTTTGGTCTCGAACCCCCGACTTTCCAATTTAAGTCCTAGGAACCACTGAACCAGTACTATTTGCAATAATCTACACAAAAACTACTGGACCGATTTTAAAAATTCTTTCACCATTCGAAAGCTACATTATCCACGAGTAACATAGACTATATTTTATTTTGGAAAAAAATAGGGTTCCGTAACATATCTTTATTGAAACATCCAAACCAGTATACCTATAAAGCTGAAGGGTTAGTTAGTTCGTTTGATATTATTTAAACTCAAATATATAACTCTAATCGCAATAATTCAGATTTTCAACTGGACAGCTATATATTATAAAGCTGAAGAGTTTGTTCATTTGTTTGTTTGAACGTGCTAATCACAGGAACTACTGGTCCGTTTTGAGTTCTTTCAGTTTTAGATGCCCTACAATAAAAGTATTGAGGGAGAATTTAGGCTTTATATGTACCACGGGCGAAGCCGGGGCGGACAGCTAGTGATAAATAAAATTATAGATTATGTTAGGTTCTTCAAGACTACCTTTTTTATGTCATAGCGGGCAACTGAGATGGTGGTCCACCTAAAGGTAAACGCCATGAAACACCGCCCATGAACATTCGCAGAGGAAGTGCCTGCGGGTGCGCTCCCCGCTTTCAAGGGGTAAGGGATAAGAAAAGGATTGACGACTGAAAAAAAGGAAGGGTGAGAAATAGAAAACGGGATGTCTTGTCATTTTATGTTTTGTTGTTCTTTGGCGTTACGTCTTTCTTTGTAGTGTGTCTCGCCAGTTGATAAGATTAATACAAAGCTAAATAGTTAATAAGAACGAAAGTTATATTTTGAAGGAGACTTGGATTCGAAAGAAAAGCAATTTAAATAACATTAAGAAAGCGTGAATTCGTTTAATATAAAGACTTTATGATTAGGGGCTGATGGAATCAGTTTTATGCACGCGAAAATATTATATACCAGCTTTTGCCAGCGGTTTCGCTCGCGTTTAATTCTGAGTAAAACCCCTTTTCCTATACCGTGAAAGTTTCTTGCTATCACTGAGATATCTAAATTCCTATAATATTTCATAGATAATATTATACATATAAACCTTTCCCTTGAATCACTTTATCTATTTAAAAAGCCCATCAAAGTCTGTTGCATTGTTTTAAATATCTCAGCGTAAAACACAGACTGCGAAAAGTGATTTTGTTTTATATTATGTAGTGATACACACACACACACACACACATGAAAGCGTTTGTACATACGTACATCAACTCAAATGGCATTGCAGGGTTTTCCGTTTTCCACCCTATCCTTACCAGTATGACGTCATGCATTATGCATAGGGCACACTCTTATACTGGGTATCCCGCATGTGTACTCTGCTCGATGACACTTATAGTATTGCGTTGATTACGGAAAAAATACTTAAACAACAAACTGACGTAAAACGTTAATTGGATTCGCTCAGCTTATGCGGGCATTATGTCTGTGAAAACATAATCTTAAATGTAAGCGCAGGGTAGCATAGTTCGGGTTGTCATTCAGGGGTGTACACATGGAGTTTTAAGAATTTTTCTTAAAAATAACATTGGGATTTGATGATTGTTTTTCACGGTATCAACGTATTATTTTCTTATGTTTGATTTTACGCGAGTATTAAATATTTAGAAATTAAAATCTGTTTAAGTCAGTACAGTCTCCCTGTGACCACGCTCGCTGTAAAGTGTTCGAAACGTCGGGTTAATAATATAATGAATAAATCGCGTTTAAAATCCGTTAATAAGTTTTTATTTTCTAAAAAGATATCAACGTATACAAATTTCATTGAGAAGAGTAATTAAATACCGGATATTTAGTAAATAAACTATTTTGTTATATGAGTTTCCACCAGACGCATTAAAATCCCTCTTCCCTTAAAACTTTAATAATATTTATTTATTTATTCTTTATTGCACTTATTTAAGGGGAGAGTAAAAAAACAAACAGGTTAATACAAAAAGTTAAAAAATAAATACAATAGGCGGTATTATCATTTTAGAACGATTTCTTCCAGACAACTTCAAGTACAATAGGGGAATTATTATTCCTATTATATTTATTTATTTATTTATAATAATTAAAACGGTTTTACACCAATAACATTAATTATCAATTTTTACATGATATAACATCTCACTTAAATTTATAAATAATATATATGACACAATTCCTATTAAATACATTACATAATTACAATTAATGACATTCAGATACAAGTAACAATATAAAACAAAGAAATTTGATTAGTTGTAGCTTTCGCAGAAGCTCAGACATGCCGATAACAAAGATCCCCATCTATCCGCAAACAGATCACATTCTGGGTTATCCTTCAGGAGAGCATTGAGCGCAGTAAGAGCGCGCGGAATTGGTGATGAAGCTCGGGCTGTCGTGTGAGCTGGCGGTATTGCTAAGAGCTCGTGCCTGCGCCCGCGGCAGTAATTATTAGGGACGAAAAATTTACACACCTCATCACTCAGATCGGTAGCGTCAATTTTTCCACGAAAAATCTTGCAGACGAAAGCTAATTGATTGCAGTTCCTACGAGTCTCCAATGAGTTGTAACCGAGACAACCAAGGAGAAACATTGTAGGATATACATAGGGATAGTATCCAAATTGATACCTGAACAAAAACCGAAGAAAAGCCTTTTGAATTTTTTCAAGCATCAATGTATACTTTCCCTCACGCGTGTTCCATACACAAGAACTAGTCTCCAACTTGCTACGGACCAGGGCACTATATACAAGTCTTATGGCATGCCCGGTTTTAAAATCACGTGCATTCCTAAGAACAAACCCAAGCCGCCTAAAGGATTCCTTAGTCAACACTGCAACATAATATATTATATTTAATAGCATGTATAGTGAAATGATACTAAAGGGAAATACTAGACTTACATTTTTATATACCCGGTTCCGCCCGGCTATGAATATTCCTGTTTTAAATAAAGGGAGCATTTAATCAGTTTAAGAAGTATCCTATCACCCAACTCATCTCATACCCTGTCTGCATACCATATTCCATCAGAATCGTTAAGTAGCTTCAGCGTTATTGACATACAAACATCCAAACAAACAAACTGTCACATTTATAATATTATTGTGTTTAACAAAATAATTAAAGAAAAGAAAAATGAGAACAATATCACTACAATGTATAACATATAACAATAACAATTTGAAATGGGAAGGCCTATAAAGCTATAGAGTATCCCTTGGTTTCATTATAATTATGGTGTAAAAAGTTTCACCATCAATCTTCGTCCATTGGCAGACTGCGAAAGTTTACTTCGTTAACTGGTCACTGATACAGTCATGGTATACTGTGCTTAAAAATATCTGTTTATTATTGGGATATTATAACTATTTAGTATAATTTTGAGGTTATTTAAAACGTTCTTTATTGGAGTAAAGGTATATTTCTTTATTTAAATAGCGTTATGTAGGGAGTTTGAGCTCTTTTTAGTATCAAAAAAAGCGAAGTGATATAGTAATTTAAGACTTTTTAACGGATTTTAAACGCGATTTATTCGTTTCTTTCAGGCCATAATCCACCACGATGGCCAAGTGCGGGTTGGCAGATGTCACATGTCATCGAACTTTTGATTCTTGGACATGCCGGTTCCTTACGATGTTTTCCTTCACTGTTTTAAGCAGTGGTAATGTAATCCATGTAATCCACATGTGCAGATGAATTGAAAAATCAATTTATTTCCTGCACGCTCGCCCGGTCTCGCGTTAATCTCCAGAAAAGCTCCGATTTCGATGAAATTATGTACATTGAATAGTTTAGGAGTCAAGATGGGACATAACAAGGGAACTGAAACTACGGAGAACACATAGGAACTATCTATCTTTTACTTGGGCTATAGGCGAAGCTGTGGACAGAAATCTAGTCTTAAGATATTGAATTTAGAAATTAAAAACTTTTTAACGGATTTTAAACGCGATTTATTCATCAGCGAGCGTGGTCACGGGGAGACTGTCTCGTAAAGTGTTCGAAACGTCGGGTTAATTATATAATGAATAAATCGCGTTTAAAATCCGTTAAAAAGTTTTTAATTTCTAAATGTATAATACTCGCGTGAAATCAAACACAAGAAAACACTATATTGAATTTAGTTAGTGAGTTTATTTGACATGACATATTGCTACAGTATGTTGCATCGAATTCAATTCGTCACACACTAAAATATCACTGCGAATACAATAAAGTGGTCTTCCCCATAACTAACTGGATATGAAACAGTAACTCAGTTGAGATTGATTATAGGTTCGATTGATTTAGGTGCACTAAGGTTGCCTGTGGAAGAGATATGATTCCAGTAGTATATACAGGTTCAAATTTAGATTCGAAAATGGTATGTCATATATACCTGTGGTAGTCATGCTTTCAGATTTTTTGTGGGTTTCGAGCACGCTTCGGCATGAATTGGGCCAGCTCACACCGGGGAAATACCACATCCCCAGAGAAAACCGGCGTGAAATAATAGCTTGCTATTGTGTATGGTGAGTGGGGGAGCCGGAGGCCTATTTCCTTGTCTTAGCCCTTCCCAGTCCATTCCTTCTTTCCATTCATCAATCCTTTCCTCATCCCTTATCCCTTAAAAGCGGGCAGCGCATTCTCAGAGGTCTAAGCCTCTGCGAATGTTCATGGGCGGTGGTGATCGCTTACCATCAGGCGAACCACCAGCTCAGTTGCCCGATATATCAAGATATAGATGCAGTTGTGTAGGTATGGTAATGGTATACCTATGGTATTGGTATACCAAGGTATGGTATACCGATAGGTAATATATAGGTAAACTATGGTATAGGTAGTGACATAATACTTTCATTGAAACAGATTATAGGTTTGTATGTGTATGTTATTTTCAGTGATACAGATGCTACTTTCGTATTATGATATTATGATATAATAGCGGCCCGGCTTCGCCCGTGGTACATATATAGACTATAGCTTTCCTCAATAAATAGGCTAAAGAAAGAATTTTTCAAATCGGACCAGTAGTTCTTGAGAATAGTGCGGTCAAACAAACAAACTCTTCAGCTTTATAATATTAGTACAGATTTTCAAACCTGATGTGGGAAAGTTATTGTTACGGTTTGTTCTAATTTTAGGAGTCTCAGTTACAGTAGTACAAGCTGCGCACCGCGGTTTCACCCGCGTAAGTCCGTATCCCGTAGGAATATCGGGATAAAAAGTTGCCTTTATATTATGCCAGTTGTCCAGCTGTCTACGTACCACTTCAACTTTAAAAATTCACTGCTATCGGTACAGTAGCTTTTGCGTGAAAGAGCAACAAACACACACACATCCTTACAAACTTTCGCATTTATAATATTAGAAGGATTTATTACTGGATGATATTTGGTACATATAACAGACTTGAAGAGGCTATTAAAATTGGAGAGATTATCAAGTGCTTTATAGTTTGATTATTTACAAACACATGTACCAAATAAACTCCGAAAGATTGGATTCATGTTGAAATTATTATATCTATAAGAATGTACATTATTTCTTTGTAATAGTGGTTATGTTTTTTTTTATTACGTGCGATCTTAGGCGGAGGCAGGGGGGTGGATAAACTTACTTGAGCTATGTTTTATAATAATAACGCAATAATTTTCCATCAATTTAAACCTTAAAGCGATTCATTTAAGATGTCGTTTAATCTTGGTCTAATTAATAATGTATTAAGTCGAAGCTGTGGCAGGTACTATGACATTCCTGCACTTTCGTATTACTGCTACATTCCGCTTGGTGCTTATGTTATTGGACCCCTTATGTAAGGTAAATTAAGCAAAGTGCTTTGCGCAAGATGGTGTTGTAATTCCAGTAGAGTCAAATTCATTCAAAGTTTGAGTTTTAATGCACATCTTAGTTCTACTTTATACACCCTGATTAATACTTAATCTATTGTTTAAGGGTGCACGACATTTTCTACTTAATTTGATACTTTTTAATGTGTATAAAATTATTTTTTTATACTTGACTAGCGGTCCGCCCTGGCTTCGCCCGTGGTTCGTATATAGTCTAAAGACTAACTCAATAAATGGGCTATCTAACACTGAAAGAATTTTTCATATCGGACCAGTAGTTCCTGAGATTAGTGCGTTCAAATAAACTTCAGCTTTATAATATTAGTAGGAAGTAGGATAGGATTAACACGTTTTTAACGGACGTTAAATAGAATCGTGTGTAAAATTTTATGACCTTGTTTTCTCTTTTTTTTTTTACCGCCTCCTTGGTACAGTGGTTAACGCGTGAGCTTAGAACCGAGGGGTTCTGCGTTCGATTCCCGGTGGGGACGCAAAAAAAATGTCTTGGTCTGGCAGGACACAGAAGGCTGATCACCTGCTTGTCCATACAGAAAATCGATCAATGAAACAGATGAATATCATCTGCCCATACTTTACCATTAATATATTAAGACTTTAAATCAAAGAGATAAAATAAATCAATCAATATAATTGAATCACAATCCAAAACTGTAGTCTTTATTTCTAGCGCAGCAAGAATCAAATTCCAAGTTTATAAGCAAGCAGCTCGGGTTATATGCGGAACAAGTCAAGCAAACTAAAGACGTCTTGTAAGTTTGGGGACTTAGTGCTTCCGTGCAAGGTCTTAAGGCCATGAGCACACAGAGCGTGGAAACGCCTACGTTTAATTAACTGCTTAACACATGTACATGTGTAGAGTTGTATTTAATTTGTAGAGAGTTTGTGAGCTGGTAATTATTTTCGATGTTACAGAGGCTGTTTTATTTGGTGCTGAGCGGAGTGTATCTGATGAATTGCTTTTTTCGTGTAAATAATTTAAAAAAGTTATATTAATTATATACTTTGAATTTGTATATAATCTGAAACAGTTCTTTATTCATAGTATAAGTACCATACAATTGCAATCATAGTAATTATTCTTTTTTATATCGGGCAACTGAGCTGGTGATTCACCTGATGGTAAGCGATCACCACCGCCCATGAACGTTGCGTTCCCATTTTAAAGCGGTAAGGGTAAGGAAAAGGACTCATGACAGGAAAAAAGGAAAGGACTGAGAAGGCTGAGTAAAAGGAATCGGGCCTCCAACTCCCTCACACACCGTATAAAACACAGCAGGATTTCACATTTCACGCCGGTTTCCTGTGGGGGTGTGGTACGTCCCCGGTGCAAGCTGGCCCAATTCGTGCCAAACCATGACTCGACAACCACATTAAAAACCAAACGAGAACTATACGAAGCAAAACGCCGATACTGTTTTCCTTCACTACGCGGCCAAAGCCGCGGGCGAACAGTACCAAATAAAACAAATAAAACCATACATTGCTATAAGACAAGCGAAACAAGGTTACAACAACGTAGTTTTCACAAACCGTACCCTCCGTTCCGCAGTGGGACAATCAGTAGTCATAAAACATAGCAAAAGAATTCAAAACAGTCGAGTTGCGAAGTACAAATTGGCTGGATCGTTCAGAAAGGTGCTGGTATAAATTTATTCATGATACAATCTAACTGCATGTACCGCAAACATTTTTATACGTTGCGACACGATATTCAGCTTTAATGGGAGTTATGTTTGACATATTCAGATATTTGTTATCGTATATTGTAATTGTACTTAAAATCCTACTTCCTACTAACATTATAAACGGGAAAGTTTGTAAGGATGTGTGTGTGTTTGTTGCTCTTTCACGCAAAGACTAGTGAACCTATTGCAATAAGATTTGGTACGTAGACAGCTAAACAACTGGAATACGGACTTACGGACGCGGGTGAAACCGCGGGGCGCAGCTAGTAATGTGTATTAATAGAAATTGGGTAGCAGTTTGCAAATCAATTAAAGAAGGCGAAGCCTGAATGTTTTATATGCATGTAAAATGTAAAAATAATGGTTATAATTTTTTTTCAGTTGCTATCTTAGTAAAGAAATCCGCCACACATATTATTATTCATATATTCAGCCATATACCTTACCATTATATTATTAGCATAAATGTGTTTAAAGGATCAAATTATAATTTGCTAATAAATGCAATAAAACAATCGTATAATATAAATGTCATCACCAATCCCTCCATGTCCAAACTCATTCCAGCAGTCCGGCGGAAGTTTATAAAACTTAGTTTTTTCGCATTAGCCCGCTGATTCCGAAGTTGGCTGGAATTGTCGCTATTATCGGGCCCCTACGAGACGGTATTTTTTCCTTCTTACATATTTCTCAAGTAGCTCGCCCCGGCTCCGTGCGGGGAGTTTATTATGTGATACTTGGCAAAGCTGGTGGTAGTGCTACTCGTAAACATTTGCGACGATTGCCAACGTTACTGGATAAGGGATATGGAAAGGATTGATGAATGGAATTTAGAAATGGACTGGGAAGGATACGGAAAAGAATCCGGGCCGCCGGCTCCCCTACTGACCGAATGAAACACAGTTGCATGCTTTTTTACGCCAATCTTCTGTGGGCATGCGGTTCCTTCCCCGTTGGCCCAATTCGTGCTGAAGCGTGCCACCGTAAAGAATAAAAGAATACATATGTTTTAAAGTTTTTCTCATTTCTTATACCATCGTGAACAATTTAGTTATACAAAGTTCTAGGTAAGTAGATTTCTTTACATGCCTTTTTATGAACCGGATCAAGTATGCCCATGGCAAAAATGTGTAAAAGCTAATTTTTACTCGAATATTTATTCTATTTCGGTTGTTCAGAGTTGAATTTTATAAAAACAATTTCATAAAATCTATAGCCGTTAAACAAACATATGGACGTTATCTTTATAAGAATTATAAGAGTATGTGTAGCACTCGTTTTGACTAAATAGAAATAAAAGTAAAATAAAAAATATTAAAATAGTGTTTTTATCACAAAGTATTTCGTGTTACACATTAATTAGTCATATGTAGCATAGTTAAACATTTAAAAATATATTCTTACTTGCAATTGTGTATAATGAACAATGGATTGAGTGACAAACAGATACATTATGCGAACAAAGCGAGCTCAGTAAATTTTCCGCGTCCTCCAGTAGAATATTAATCCAGCAGGCGCCTGATTCAACATGCCCGGACATAGTGAGGGTGGTTTTTATTTTTAACTCGCTCTAACAATTGATGAATAATGCTTTTGTTGGACACAACGCGTTGTTAGCGCGCGTCAGAGCACTAACCTGACGCCGCGCTATGTTGTACTATGGGTTTTTTATGTTATCGTCGGTACTGGAGCTGGTGGGTGGCCTGATGGTAAGCGATACCGCACATGAACATTTCAGAGGCGAAAGGTCGATTGCAGAATTTACGCCTCTACAAATAGGTTGCCGACTTCAAATTGGAAAGGGATTAAGGATTAATCAGAGGAATAAAGAAAAGGACTGGGAAGGGCAAGGAAGAGGATACGGGCCTCCGGCTCCTCCACTCATCGAACGAAACACAGCAGTATTCTATATCACGCCAGTCTTCTATGAAGGTGTGGTACTTCCCCGGTGCGAGCTGTACCAATTCGTGCCGAAGTGTGCTCGACTAACCCATAGAAAATTAAGGTTTATGCGTACTTGATGTGCGTCAGAGCGCTGATCTGATACCGTACAATACAATTCTTAAGACTTAGTACAAAACGATTCGGCGTCATAGCGCTGCGACAGGTTAGCATCTGACGCGCGTTATGGACTCGTTCTATCTGACAGAGTCTTTAATGTATGTTTTGCATTCACTGGAGTTTACGGTCTGAATGAAATGAGGTTTGGTTAGTTAGTTATTGTTCAACCGACTTCAAAAAAGGAGGTTATCAATTCAACTGTATTTTTTTGGCTTTGTTACCCGAATTTGACGATTTTTTTTTATTTGAAAAGTGGTGCCACCTGTGTGGTTTCATAAAAATTTGGTCTAATTGTGACAATTTGAAGGTGGTTTAGTATTCTGTTATTATCATCATCAGCCCATATATGTTCCCACTGCTGGGACACAGGCCTCCTATGAGGGTTTCAGGTTATAATACGCTGGCCAAGTGCGGGTTGTTAGATGGCACATATCGTCGAACTTTTGATTCTTGCCCAGTCTCGAACCCCGGCTTATCGATTTTGAAGTCCGAGGTTCTCACCACTGAGCCACCAACGCTTCGTATAGTATTCTATTATAGTTATCTTATATTGCGTTAGATTTGCTTATCAAATAGCACTTGTATCAAGTCGAGGCTTGCGATATTGTGTTAATAATGGAATCCTAAAAGGGACAATGCATGTCACAAATTTAAACCTTAGATATATTAAATAAATTCTTCGGAGAAATAACTGTTGATATCGGCGGACTAAATCGTACAACTAATAACGTAATCAGCTTTTAAGCCACTGGGACTATGAAAACAAATTAATTATGCGACATCAATATGTTCAATGGATTGACGCTTACTAAAAAAACATAATTATCGTAAATACTACGTAGAAGAAATACGAGTAAAACATAATGTACATACTTTAATATATACAGACACACCGAAAACGTTGTTCTCTTTCCTTCGCAGTCGAGCAAACAGAAAATCGCATAAAAGTCCACTAATTAAATGTAACTGTATTATATGTTTTATGATGTAACGTATTTGTAAAATTAAACCTTAATTAGCTAAATATCATATAAGATGTTCTTGTTAAAACAGACGATGTGAGGCGTAGCAAAGGTCTACGAATCGTAGACATTGCTACGAGAAGAGCACTTAAGTACTGGGCCTGATGGAAGTTTGTGAAGGTGGTGGTGATGGATATAATTTTTTTTCATTCAAATGTGTTTTAAGCAATTTGTATTTATATATATACCGAAATCAAAAAATTAAATTTGATTCGAATCCTTTCAATTCTTTTCTTCTGAATAGAAGTAGAAGATTGAATAATGTTCTCTTATCCGTCATTCCTTTTGATATATTGATCTATTTGCAGAGGCCGTACATCTCTCGAAATGATCATATTCATTATTTGCTTAAATTCGTTAATTAAGTGACGATATTAATTTAATTATATTGAAATGTAGTCATTAAACGTTACTATCAGTGATTAAAAGATAAACAATCTCATGTAACTAGGATTACCAAATTATATAAATATCATGTCATATATTGCAATGCTATTCTGGGTTATTTACGGCCATACGGCGCGAACTTACGTAATATTTCGCGCTGATTGTTTCGCTAAGTTTCATTATCTCGCCTTGAGACAGTTTAGCGGAAACTATGAATACATACGGCTTAATAAAGCTGTGGATAATTGTGATTGTGTGCAGTTAGTTTGCGAGATTTCATCTGTATGTATTTGTTTATGTGAGTGTTGAGAACGCAGTCACACAAAATACAGTATATTTATATATAATAGCTAATTTTATAAAAAACTAGCGCCGCGGCTTCGCCCATGGTACATATATAGTCTAATGCCTTCCTTAATAATTGAACTCTCTAAAACAGAAAGAATTTTTAAACAAACAAACAAATAAATTCTTCAGTTTTATAATATTAGTATAGACGTAGAAATAAACTACGTCATTTTTTTATTAAATTAACAATAACACATTTTAATATTAGTGTTATATTTAAAGCAATATTAAACGTAGTATAGTAAGTACCTAAGTATAGAAATGAAAACAAGTGTTGCATATTTATGTATTTTAAGCCACTCTTCGATACTTCGGTCACTGAGTTAAGTTATCACGAGTTATTTGTTCCCGTTAATACAACCCGTCCTACTTGGATTTACTCGTCTTCGCTGCTAATTACGTTAATAAGATGCTCCATTATAATGGCCAATGAAAATCTACAGATAATGTATACTTAATATACATAAGACCCAAAATGATAAAGGATAGTTTTTATCCCGAAAATCCCACGCAACGGGACTACGGGCGAACATAATTGATAAATAACTATCTCATAATATCTATAACAAATATTTAATCAATGTATATCTTAAAAGTCACTAAGAATCAAGTAATGTAAATATAAAACTATTTTACGCATGAAATTAATTGAGCTGCATATTTTTAATAATGTTTTCTTAATTATATAATAAACACTGCTCCGTAAATACTCTATTTACGTTCAAAAAATCGCAATAAAACAAATATGCTTCACGAAAATTCCGTTAAAATCAAGCTTATGTTAAACGATGCAAAACACGAGAAATCCTTATCCCTAATGAAGTACGAACAACGTTTAAAAACAATTGAACATCCCATTAGCATGGAAGCGGTACAGAATTGGAGTTTAGTCTGGATTTGATTAAAAACCTTAGCGATGCGCTCAATACCACGTGTGTACCGGAAAGGCGGTGGCGTAATGGGCACCGCTTGCTATATCTCTATTTGTTTATTAATGTTATAACGAAATATTTGATTGTTTATAAATTCATACAAAAACTTTGATTGATTGTGAGTGTGGATTTTAAAAATTACCTATAATACTACAGAATGACATGATGTATAAAAAGAAAAGCTACTAACAGATCTATTAACACACAACCCAAACTTCTGGACTGATCTGGATGGAATTTTGTACACAGATACGCTCTATGATGTTGCCACCCGCTTACAAAGGATTTTGATAATTCTACCCACGAGGGCCTAAAAATAGGGTATTAATGTTATTAAATTTTAGGCTGCGCAGCCGAAGCTAAGCGCAATAGAAAGTAAGTATTTTGTTGATTCCGATGTTTAAACTCTAGTCTCTAAATTAATTGATAGATTATGGAAAACATTTTGTTTGTTAATAAATTAATTAATGAAATTGTCTGAAACTAGCTGCGCCCCGCGGTTTCACACCGTATATATATCGTAATAATATCGGGATAAAAAGTCGCCTATATGTTATACCAGTTGTTGTTGGCTATCTACGTACCAAATTGCAATTGGTTCAGTAGTTTTTGCGTGAAAGAGCAACAAACACACACACATCCTTACAAACTTACGCATTTATAATATTAGGTATAAGTAGGTTTAATTAAAGTACAATTAAGTAAAAAGCGTCTCTTTCATATTTATTTTCTTAGACAACTCGTCTCTACAGACACACCAAGTCACACACAACAAACAAGTACAGACACACCAAGATTATAACTCGTATTTTCTGCTGGGCATAAAATTAAAAGTCACAAAGAAATGTAAGTTTCATCGAGTGTTTTACATGAAATCATATTATGTAAAAAATGATTCATGCCCAGTGTACCACGAACCTAATCGCTTGGCTTATTCCAGCCAGGTAGTTGAACAAGTAAATTGAATTTCAAGTTGTTTAATCTTAAAACTTGTAGTATTAGACGTTTTATCTATTCTGAATCTGTAGAAACTAGACTTAACTGTTATATTAAGTATTGCGGTTGTTTGAATATTTAATTCTACTCCATTTTAGAGCGAACATTGTGTATTGTTTGTATGGTCGAGTTGTTGTTTGGTGCAGCTGGAAAGTTGTTTTTTAACTATTATTTAATTTAATTTCCACTGAACTCAATGTGCTTAGACTCATATTAGTGAGTGGATATCGATTTTAAATGTAAGTCAATTTTAAGGTTTTCATTTATAAACTAGCTGCGCCCCGCGGTTTCACCCGCGCAAGTCCGTATCCCGTAAGTATATCGGGATCAAAGTTAGGCAACTTATATACTATATGTTATTCCAGTTGTCCAGCTATCTACGTACCAAATATCATTTCAACCGGTTTAGTAGATTTTGCGTGATAGAGCCACAAACTCAAACAAGTCCTTACAAATTTTCGCATTTATAATATAAGTAGGATAGTAGGATTCACTTTTTTATTAACTGGTAAAATTAAATGATTTTTCTGCTTGTCTTTTATAACTGTCAAATGCAATTCCTAAGCAACATATGCACAATGTTATTCAAAAAATCTCTATACAATTCAAAACACAACAAAATTCACATATTTTGTACCAAATACATCTTATATAGTTTTGACATTCTAAACACTCGCTTTAAATCTTAATACATAAGCAGAACATACAATGAACACACACTGTACATAACGAAAGATATACTTAAAAATAATACACAAAACAATGTTATGACAATTCAAAAGTGCTTCTGTAAGAAGTCATTGAATACATAATGTAAAATACACTTAAAAATAACACCTAAAACTATGTTCTGACGACTCAAAATTGCTTCTATATGAAGTCCAATTGAATAAATTAATGTTCGAGTTTGAATGTTTGAGTTTAATAAAAAGAACTCTCATCCTTTAGCCGAGTTCGTGTGACGTCACAAAGAAACAAGAATAACGAGTTTTACAAGTGTACACTTCAAATAATGTACTCAAGTATATGTACACGATATCGGCGATGTTATTAGCACTATGGAGTGCACACAATTCTCGGTCGGAAACTTTTAACGAGTTGAGCAAATTGGCTGGCTCCCGCTCGTTACGTGTCCACAAAAATACTAACTTTTATCGCTAATGTTGTATTTATGCTGGAATCAAATTTAACTTCACTAATTTCGAGTTTGGTGGCGCGATGTCGTGGACATTTTGCGAATGGTCTACCAGATTGTTTACTTCACGTGCGTGTGCTATTGGTATTAAAATTATACGGATATTTAACAAAAAACTAGTTTCCTTTTCGTTATCCTTTCCAGTCCATTCCTTTTTTCCAGTTATCAATGCCTTTGCCCAACAGTGGGACAGTCATGGCTGATAAAAAACATGCTTTTCTTATCCCTTTTCTCCTTGAAAGCAAAAAGAGCAGCGGCGAAAGCCTCTGCGAGTGTTCAGGGGCGGTGGTGATCGCTTACCATCAGGCGAACCACCAGCTCCTCAATTGCCCTCTATGACTTAAAAAATATCTAATTATCAGAGCAGGCCAAAAATGGGACATGGAAGGCTTGCAGATAAAAAATTTATCATCACAATCGGATCCCCCAGACGAAAGTTCTGGGGTAATAAACGCAAAGAATACAATCGAATTGAGAGCCTCCTTTTTTGAAGTTGGTGGAAAACTGCGAAATTGTAATTAGTTTAAAGAAATAAAAGAGTATTTCCATGAATAATGATAGAACATGTCGGAGTTAATATAATAAGCACGACTTCAATGGGTTTACTATTGGTAGATTAATAATTTGCTAGGGGTTTTGTCTCTAACGGTCCTCATAATCTGACCAGTTCACTCTGTGTTTTGATTTTACGCGAGTATTATACATTTAGAAATTAAAGACTTTTAAACGGATTTAAAATGCGATTTATTCACTATATTATTAACCCGTCGTTTCGAACAATTTACAGCGAGCGTGGACACGGGGAGACCGATATGTTACATACAACATAATGAATAAATCGCGTTAAAATCCTGTTAAAAGTCTTTAATTTCTAAATGTATAATACTCGCGTAAAATCAAACACAAGAAAATACTATACAAAAAAGACATTCTAATGGTGGAATCAATCAAATTGTTACACTTGTTAACAAACTACACGTAAAATAACCTCAAATAACCTAAGCTAAAATCATCACAATTCCAATCAGAATAAAAGACAAACTGATGAAATAATTGTTATGTCACCCATCCTAGATAAGTGTACAGTTTGAATTAAATCTGTCCGTTCGAAGCGGTTCCAAATTTAGTCAAAAAGGTTCGGTTACACACAAACATACAAGCATATAAACATACGGGTGAAGTTAATAAAAGCGTATTAAAATACCAAATATCTGTAATATAATAATAATAATAATGTAAATTTATTTTTTATCAAATTACAAGATTTTTTTTAATTATAGACGTTTACAATAAATGTGATAAGTGGCACCCGTTCTAGGCTGAGTTCAAAGAACTCGCCTGTGTGGACAGGCACCAGCTTCTATCCTTACTACAGTTATATTAGTATGCCTTTAATTAAAATACATCATAATATTTATAATTTTCTTGATATGATATAGACAAGAAGTAAAATAGAAATTAATAAAATAAAGAATAGAAGCGATAATTTGTATTTTAATTTGATGCTAAGCGAATTGAATTAAATTGTTATTGAAACGCAATAAGCATTTCCAAGGAATGGCCTTCAAGTGCTTTTATAAATTAATTATAAGGAAAAGAAAAATATGATCAAGAGGCGGTATTCGAACCTGCGTCGTTCGCCGAACCGTGGCATTTGCAAAGAATAAAAAAGATTGAATTTTACTATTCTTAAAAATTCTCATAACCATACTTTTCTAATTATATTAGTCACATAAAGGTCATTGACGTTTATATCCTTAGTTGGGTTATATTATACAGTAAACTGTTTTAGTCTAACACACCTTAACATAATTTCGAAAACGAAATAATAATTTTTCAAAGTTTCCGCTGTGAAGATGAATGTCCTAGCCCATCCCTTTCTATCGCACTCTTACTGTATCTGCATCTCAACTTGAGTAGCGCTTATGTAAGTAAATAATTCGATACGGCTTGTAATACTTTTCGAGTATTTAGTATGAGATAATCCTATCCTACTAGTCCTATTTCCTACTAATATTATAAATGCGAAAGTTTGTAAGGATGCGTGTGTGTTTGTTGCTCTTTCACGCAAAAACTACTGAACCGATTGCAATGAAATTTGGTATGTAGACAGCTGGACAACTGGAATAACATTTAGGCAACTTTTCATCCCGATATTTCTACGGGATACAGCCTTACGCGGGTGAAATCGCGGGGCGCAGCTAGTTAATTACACATTTAGAAATAATTTCAGTTCAGCCGGCGCGCTTGTTGAAAAGAGCACACAATTTTCAATAGTAGGCAAGAACGTCAGACCCGATATCGTTTTCACACCCATACCGATACCCGAACCGATGTAAGTCATAAGGGCATGTGCAAACACGTCTGACCGCGGCAAACGGTTTCGATGTAGCGTAATGAAATGTACGCTAATTTCCGGTCGGGAATTGAGGTTTAGTTTGAGAGCTGGTGGACTAGTTTTGTTATTTGTTTATTTCTAGTTTTATTATAAATGGAGTAGACCGCAAATGAAATGTCTAAAAATACAAATGGCGGTGTCAACCGAATCATCATCAAATCATCGTATCCGAATGTCACTTCATGAAGCGGCGGCTTTCTAATGGTGGAATAATTCTTGAAATCTGTCCAGTGATTTTTGCGTGAAAACGTTACAAACACATAAAAATACAATAGTTTCTATTTTACTATCTTTGTGTAGATAATAAATTGAACATTGTTAAGCAATATTATGCATAACAGACTAAAATAATTTTTTATAATACCATGTTATATAAATTCGCGTGTAAATTTTGCAGTGTTTTATGCATTGGTGTGTGTGCTATTTAAATATTTGTGTGAGAAATCGAGCAGCAGCTATTAGTCTATCCTAACACCACATGATAGGATGGCGCAGTTAGCCATTACAGAGAAAAGCTTTAATATATTCCAATATCAACTTACATTGCGTATTTATTGTAACTTATCCACTGGATATCTATTGAATTGAGTTTAAATCCCGCATATAAATCCAGTTGGTTTATGAAATACCAGGAAAAGTAAATAGAAATTCCGCATTTCATAATTCGTAGAAATAATTATACAAGATGTCATTATAAATATGAATATGTGAGTTGTAAAATTGAGTTATCTGAAAGGTTCTCTTTGACTAATGCGGACGTACTTAAAAACGAAAGACTTTAAATTCGACTGTAATTTCTATTTGGTTTTGTAATTCAATAATCGTTTTCAAGTGATTCTTTTTGTCTACACTAATAAAGAGGAAGAATTTGTGTTTTTGTTTCTGTGTTTGTTTGTAATGGATAAACTCAAAAACTACTGGACCAATTTCAAAAATTCGTTCATCATTAGAAAGCTGCAGTTTCGCTGAAACATAGGCTATATACTCGTATGTACCGTGGGCGAAGCCGGGGCGAACTGCTGGTTTTTGATCGTTAATATTGTTGTCATAATGTTAAAAATAGAGCAGTACCTTCTTTTATACTAACGTCGGTGAATTGTTGTATAGATAAGATTTATTGTACTCTATTTTGCGTCATTAAAATTTCTAATAAATTAACATAAAACAATTGACGAATTGGCCCAGTCACACTTCAGTCATTACTAATACTAATTACTATTACTAATACCATATTAAAAATAAATTAAATTGGTTATTTACTATTCGACTAAAAAATATGTACAGATTCAAAAACGAAAAGAAAACAAAATGGCGTCGATTACATCCAGTTGGTCATGACCAATAGCTTCCACGAGCGCCATTTTGACGGGCGCCATCTTGACGTTACGTCATCACTCACATAGGCCGAGGCAATCACTCAAACTGCCACCTCGTAAGAATATATCAGTCTTCCAATTGATACATCGAACAGATGTTAAAATTCATAAAACGACCTTAATATACTGTAGACGTTAGAGTTTGTATCAATTACTTAAATAGGGTCAAAGTGTGTTTACAAATAATTGTATTATGTTATTACGAGATTGGTATTATGAATTGATATTGATGAGAGAATTGATTGAATCATAAATTGATGATGTGATGAAAACTTAATGTTTATTTTATATTTTGTAGACAAAACGGACGAAAACAAATCTCATTTCTAACTAGCAGTTCGCTCCGGCTTCGCCCGTGTAACATATATAGCTGTGGTACTCAGGGGTCGGAATAAATAGTGTTATATGTAGAGGGATATCAAAAATAGGTAAAATGCAATGTTTTGTTTGTTATTTTGTAACTTCAAAATCTAGAGGATGGTATTCAACCAGAAGAAATGTAACTTCCAAAACTTATCGCCTATCGCATAAGGTATAAACTCAAAATCAAACATTTATTCAATTAGACTTCTGAAGCGCTTTTGAATCGTCATAATAAAGTTTTCATATTTACTTGTAGCTTACAACTCCAAATTCAATTACTACCTGATATATCAGATACCTGGTATAAACATTATACATTAAGAAACAACTAATCTTTCTAAAATCAACTATGTGCTACATAGTAGGTGCCCGCAAGCCGCTCATTTGGGCTTTCACCTTGATGAGACCGAGGTTGCGGGTTTCATTTAAAAATTGCCTCTGATTTGCTTTACCTTGATATCTACTTTAATTAGAATGTAGGGAAAAGATGTAAGAAGGTATTTTATTAAATTGTATGCTATTTGCTTGTGCATTGGATATTTAATTATATTTACTTACTTAATAATTTCCGGACATTTATCAAACGACTTAAAAAAATTAGGTTGGTACGGTCATAAATTCGATGGTTGACCATTTTTTTGTGGTTCTTTAAATTGTGTATACGGAAGCCTAAGTGTCACGAGTCCAACTCGCACTTGACCATTTTTATAAAATTTTGTATGTATGTATTTAATATATTCTTGTGTTCGATTTTGATAATACTTGTGGTCACGGCTGACGCTCCCTATAACGTTGTTCGTAACTTCGGGTCTAATAATATAATGAACTAGACGCTCGCCCCGGCTCCACCCGGATATCGAAATTTCTGTTTTATCCCAATGAAGCATTTAATCGGGATAAAAAGTGTCCTATCACCTAAGTCAACTCATATTCTATTTTTATATCAAATTTCACCAAAATCCGTTTAGTAGTTTCAGTGTGACTGGCGGCCAAAATTGCATTTCAAAGATCTAAGCATACATACAAACAGACGCAAAGCGACTTTGCTTTATACTATGCAGTGATTTAATCTATATTCGATATTGTTTATACTTGTAGCCTAGTTTTTAATTAATTAAAGCTTCCAGATAAGGAGTTTTAAGTAAGTTTGTCACAGCTAACAATGTCCACGAAACTTTGTTCATGGAAAGTTTTACTCGGTTCTATTTTGTAGTTCAATTAAATAATTTTGTCCCAAATTATAATAAAACGTGCTTGTATTCATTTATTTTCTAATGTTTCAATTAAAACATATGCTGTTTCACATTTGAAAGTTTCCCAGAAGATTTTTTGGGTGCATTATAATGGATGCTTTTCTATTTGTATATTACAGTACCTCTGCTACAGTCGGTGAAGGAAAACATAAGGAAACTGATGTGTACAAGAAGTTAAAGTACCACGTGTGACATTTATCTGACAAGCCTCCCTTAGATCCTGCAGTATCCTCACAAACGTATACTTCTATAGAAAATTAATAAATTAAACCGACATATGAAACGGGATTCCAGTCAGAGTCTTTTTGCCAAACCTCTCCCTCTCCTCTTTCGCCTCTCGGCCACCCGTGATTCCGTCTCTGCAATTGAATTTTTCTACTCTTTCGGTTTCATGTGTTTAAGGGACACTCCAAATTATGATCAGACTTATTCTATTCTTCAAATAACTTTTCGTTTATAAAGCCTTTCAATGCTGTTACACTAGAAATTTTGCTCTGTTAAGTCAAGGGCTGGGTATAAATGTATGAATGTTGGTATTAGCAAGTTATGCAATAATTTGATTCGGTATTTAATTAAAACGGAGGAATCCCAAGTCTATTACTGTGTACATTAGGAGTGGTTAGAGCTTTTAGCGGAGTATTCAGCCATCTCACTGACTTACATGACCCTTGGCGTAATGGTCACTCGTAAATAGGGTTGTCACTGCGGATAAAATTAATTTGAAGAAAATTCATCACGTATATCACACTTATTTATAATTATATTTTTATTTATATTTAAGTGTATCGTACACTGAAATAAAAACAATTTCAACCAACATAATAGTTAAGCGTCTTGTGATAACAAAGGGTCGAATACATTTATATTGTCGACATAAAATAAATTTAATCATAGTAAAAATTAAAAAAATTAATATTTTAAAAGAGCAACTACAGAGTTTCATGCCGTCTCTTCTCTGATGAAACTGCTTTCCGAACCGGTAAATGTTAAAACTGCATAAAATGGTGATTCGAAAGTGCTTCTATAAGAAGTCTCATTGAATAAATAAATGTTTGAGTTTGAATTTGAAAAAATCCTGTTCTCGACCCATAACCATACAAATATGGATATTGCATACATACTGAATCGAAAAGGCCCAGCTACTAGACGAATCTGGTTGAAATTTGGCATGCAGTTAGCCACAATAATGTAGGAATCTGCTAAGTAAAGGTTTTGACATATTAGACTCCCAATGGCATAAATAGGTGATGAAATTTTGTAACATTAAAATTCATTTTGACAAAGAGTAAAAAATACAAAGAAAAAACTACTAAAATAACACTTAAATAATAAGAAAGTGGCAACCCTTGCCATATATATTATCTTGGACCTATTGACGGACAATATAAGTAGTATATGGCAATACATTTTATAATTGAATATAAAATCCATTAGACCTAGTTTTGCTTTGGAATTGGGTTTTGATCTTTGTAACTTAAAATAATTTTTTCTAAAATACAATTGAAACGTTTTTTAAGTGTTTGATAGTAATTACTAGCTACTCGCCCCGACACCATCCGGGTAGAATATGTTTTGATAGTAAGAAAGAAGTTAATATATATATTGATTTTGCGAAAGGCTTTTCCTTATTCCTCATCCGTTGCAGTCCATTCCTTCTTTCCAGTATTCAATGCAGTCCTTTATCCCTTAAAGCAGGCAGCGCATCCGCAGAAGCACTATCTCTGCGAATGTTCATGGGCGGTGATGATCGCTTACCATCAGGCGAACCAACGGCTCAGTTGCACGATATGACATGAAAAAACCTACAATAATAAAGATGAGACAAATATAAAATAAAGACGTGAAGAAAAAAAAGTAACTTGTAATAAATACAAAAACAAACATGGGGCTGTCCTTTGGCAAAAATGGGACAAACTTGTAATTGTTTGGTCAGCAACATCGATTTAGATAGATTTTTAAACTTCTATCGGTTATTATCCTAATCGAAGCGAATATAATCTACAAAAAAAAAACAGAAATCATTTAAATCCATACAGTCGTTCTTGAGTTTAAGGATAAATTCAATTTACATTAGTCTTTAAAGCTAAAAAAGCTCTGATATTATAACACACAGTCTACTGACCAAATAGTTACTACATCTGTTAAAAAATCCAGACATTTTTATTGCAGCATCTGCCAAATAAATTCCTACAATTTTTAATATCCCTAACTACGTAAATCAAAGAAAAATACGTAATAGAATAAAATGAGAGATCCTTTGTAAATAAAAGTGTCATAGCGTTTCGAGTGCAGCACCTGGCGGCTGCGAGCTTTCCCAGGCGTATTACTGACTTGCTAAACGCTTGAAACTCTGGTTAAATGCGTGAACGCAGCGAGTGTTTATGGGCGGCGCGGAAGCTTATGAGCGCCGCTGTGGGCGAGCTAGCATGTAAAGGGTGTGTACATTGATGTGTTTATAAGAGGGTATATTCATAAATCGGGTATTCATGAGCAAATCGGTATGTGTGAGTAAATAGTTTTGTGATTAATTGCCAGCTAGATAAAGCACAGTTTTAGGGAAATAGCAGGTTTATGGGCATCAATGAAGCAAAATTTTAAGTGAATTATCAATGATGAAATTGACGCAAGAAAATATATTTAAGGCTAGCAGGTCGCCCCGGCTTCGCCCGTGGTACATATATAGCCTTTGTATCAGTAAAATAGCTTGCAGCTTTCTAATGGTGAAAGAATTTTTAAAAACGGTCCAGTAGTTTTTGAGTTAATCCATTACAAACAAACAAACAAAAATTCAAATTCTTCCTCTTTATAATATTAGTGTAGGTGTATAATTTATTAAAATAATAACATTTTCATTATAGGTATACCATTTCCATTGTATTTCTGTTTTTTCATTATTTTAAGATAACGTTATAGTTTGTAAGAGAATAAAAATATTAAGCATTTTTTCGCAAGAAAGTTTCTTTCAAACCTAGTTAAAGCCCTGAAGGTTACTATTATTAGCTTGGACATAGCTTAAATGCATCGATAGCAGTATAGCAGTATATATAACATTAATTGATAGGACTTTAAAATTAATAGAGAAATTGATGTACGATTGAACCTCTGAGGTATGTATATAACCTTAATTAGAAAATTAAATTGTAATAATTAGCTATATAGATACGCAAAATACTACGGCAAATAATGTTTTATGAATCGCAATAAATCATTTTGAAATTTGAATTTGAAATCGCTTCCGCGTGTTACCCTATACAACGGTTTATCTTAGCTTCTTGATTTTATGCACTATTTTAAGACGGATTTTTAAATCCCCGTAAGAGGCGATACAGGCCAATGCGAATAAACAGACTAAGTAGCTTCTGCGTTTCCTTTGAACAAATAAACGGGAGTAAGAAGTCTATGACTAACTACACTCGCTTCGTAGAAATCTCTCGTTTTCTTTGACTCTAAGATTCCATAAACTGAAATGCTGTGTAAGTTTTCATAATCTTGATAATCTGTGATTGTACATATAAAATAACTATATAGGATATTTTATCTTATGTTTTATTTTACTTAGAAAAAATGGATTAATGGCTAGCTAGTATCTAACATTCTGATTTGAACATATTTCACTATTATAACTATCATAAATAATAAAAATCGGCTAAGTGCGAGTCGAGCGCGCGACTTCAGGTAGCACATACACAAGATAAATAAGGAAAAGAGCAATTAAAATATATTGGTCACCAATCTTTTTTATGACCGTTGCAACCGTTGCTTAACCTTGATTTTTTATAATAAGCAGCAACAGAAATACATAATATTTGGAAATTTTTAAGTGTCTAACTACGTTGTAGTATTTATGAGATACATCCAGACAGCCAGACTGTCTCTCTGACAGACAAACAGACAACGAAAACTTAGAACTTAGGCCCCGTTTCATGGATATGGAACCATAACCAATCGAATTTTGTATTATTTATAATTTTGTATTTATATTTTTTCATAATTTCAAATAATAGCGTTATAATAGTTTCAAATAAAATACGCAAGTGAGTCATCACTTGTATATGTAAGGAAATTATTTAATCCTGGCGAATCTAATCAGGATAATAAGACAAACTCATGAAATTATCGTATCGTCACCGATCGAAATGCAAATTTACCTTGTAGTATAAAACTTTTATACCTACATGTGGACGTAATAATGCTACAAAATGCAATTAAATAAAAGTTTTAAACAACCAATGTGAAAAATTATTTCAATGATTTCAGTAGTTTGCCGATGGAACGCAGCTTTTACTAAATTTAATTATTATTTCTATAGCATTTGAAATATTTAAGACACGTCATAAAAATAGCGAAATATTTTTTCCATCTCGTCATCCAATTTTTCTATTATTTAAAAATATCTCCTTTTAAATAAATGTGAGTAAAAACGTGCGATTATTACATATACAATTGCTAATGTCACTTAGGAATAATGAAGATTTCGATTACTGAAAGAGATTTCTATTTCAATCGAACACACAAACAAACGCACTCTATTTAAAATTATAACATTGGTAAAGACAATGTCACGGTGCCACTGGACATATAGGATATTTCTTCCATTGTCTGTTGTTGTATAACGATAGGTAGGTCCAAAACTTGCAATTAAATTAATTTCACTGCTGCAGACACCAAGCAAATGGTAAGGGAGAGTCTACTGGGAAAGGATGGGGGCGTCGATTTGTCTTCATTTGTTCGCTCTAAGCGTGTCACAAATGTAGCTGTAATTGATTGAGCATCGCTTGATCGTCTGTCCTACAATACGTGTAAAGCGCTTCAAGCGATTGATGGTTTAATTCATTTTATTTGAGCCTATTCTAACCCTTCTGCCTAAAAACTTTGAGCTTTCTTAAACCTTATTGATTCGTGAGTAGAATGATAATTTATATATATTATTTTAATTATCGTATAACAGTGTTTCCGACCTAGATTCGTAGTTATAGATAGGTCGGAGAAGATGTCGTTAAGTATTTTTTATGAGCCTACCAACCCACAATTCACTAGGGGGTAGGTTATGACCTAAATCCTTATATGTTTTTACTACGAAATAACAATATCACAATGTTATTATACTTCTTCTAAATGAGGACACTGTCTCCTGAGATACAGGTTAACCAAGTTAATCAGATAAATACAGGTTGTCTCTTATTACCAAAATATTTGTAGTGTGTGTGTTAGTTGTTATTAAATATACATGTTTTATGCTTTTTTATTACTACATATCTTGCTCATAAGTGATCAAACTATTAAATTAACGTGTGTTACGGGTAACTTAATGCAGCAGTTTTAAGATGTCAATGATGTTTGCAAGAATGTAGGTAAACAAAAAAGAATGTAAACATACTGCGAATAAGGTGAGTTTTTAATTGACCATGTGAGTATGTTACTATGATCGTTATGTGATCATATTTTAAATATTTATTAGAGCGAATGATTAATAAATGTAAATAATGAGTTCTACGTAATTAATAATGTTTGAAGATTATTCTAAGACCTGAGGTGGTCTGGAGATTTTAGAAAATATATAGTTATTGTAAAATAAGAAAACCGGCTAATGATTTGGGTTGAAGGGTTTACATAATGAAAACATTTAATTGACGGATTTTAATTAGGGCTTTTTGTGACAAAACTAGCGACCCAAATAAAGCGTTTATTTTGTAAGTTTTGCGAATGCGAGGAATTACTGGGCGTGTGATGTTTTAGCCCGAAAATGCTTGAATAACGTTTTTCCCGCCAGTTACGCTCCTGGCACTAATTCGCTTGCGACTGTTAAATGTTTAATTATTATGGAAATTAATATGTTACTATATACAACATAGTTATATAATAGTAGTTGTACGTAGAAGAAAATAGTTTTAGCAAAAATGAATTGTAGTAAAATATAAATCGCTATTGAATTCTTATGTTGCTAGAGAAATATTTTGGCAAAAAAATGATTGCCCGTGTGTTAGCAAGATTTTAATTCCTTAGAAAAATGTTTAGGGGTGTATTTTGATTTTTTATATCGTATCAAATCTGTAGCAGTATGCATATTCTGAAGCTTTTTAAATCTTTTAATTGTTTTTTTTTGCTTCACTGAATCTTATACTTTAAGGCTTTATATTATGTTATTTTTGATAGAAAACTAAACCCCCTCGAAATTTTCAGAGTAAGACCAAATTAAATTGTGACCACATCCCAGGCATCAACTATGAAAATAAAAAAATTAATCATTTAAATCGGTTGACCCAGTCAAAAGCTATACATTAACAGAAAAAACAAAACGTCGAATTGATAAACTCCTTTTTTCGAAGTCGGTTGAAACCACGCTTTTAACCCATGTTAACTTAAAATGCCAGGAAAGTAGTGAAGAAGGTTCGACTAATCAAGTTGCGCTAAGTTACAAATAGGTCAAAGTTGTGGATTGGTGTCATGCTCTCATTAAAACTTGAAAACAAATTGATGGAACTTGATCAGAATGCTGAGATATCATTTCGTTATTTTTATTGATCTTATATAGATGCAGGCCCTCGTTCAAGTTGTACTTGTATTATGTAAGTGAAGTCCCGTGTCCCCTAGGTGGGGTATGGGGCAGATGATATACATCTGTTTCACTGATCGATTTTCTTTATGGACAAGTAGGTGATCAGCCTTCTGTATCCTGCCAGACCGAGACATTTTTTTTTGTGCGTCCCCACTGGGAATCGAACCCAGGACCCCTCGGTTCTAAGCTCACTTGTATTATGTACATGTGTGTATTGGAGTATGATCTATCTGAATAATTATATATTTGTTATAACTTTTAACAGAAAGGGCAAGAAATTATTAATAATCTTTTATGATTGGCAACTGAAATGAATCTAGATATATAAAAATCATTTGTTATTCGTTAATCTCACCAAAACTCAACAATGGTTGGGCCGATTTTGATAATTTTACTTTTTATGCATTCGCAATAGTCCAGGGAAGATTGCAAGATAGGAAGAAAAATAAAGGGAAATGTGTGAAACACATATTCTATACCTTTGTGAAACTCGCCGGGTTTACATAAAAAAACAAACTCCAGGCGAATTTATTTTCTTCTCAGAAAACATTCTCATACGATAATATACAGGTTCCGTGCGTATTTTTGTTTCAATTATATTAAACACGAAAGGATTCATACACAAAGCATATTCTAATCCCCGTGAAATCAATCCTTTATACTTAGAACTTTGACTTGCTAAACTACATCAACATAGGTATAAGATATAACGCAGTCTTGCCAAGCCTCTAGTTAGCAGCGGAGTTTACGATGGCCGCCAACAGATGGCGCTGATACCAAACACCAAGAGCCATACAAGTTAACAATATGAAACATTAACAATGTAAATTAACAAGTCCGGATAAGTTTTAATGAACCGGTAACGGTGGCGTCCGTTCATCCGGCTCTGGAGTGCTAATAGTTTAGGAGCAGATTCAGTACCCGACTGGGCCCGAGAGGGTTAGGTTAGGTGAGGGTTTTTTTCAGTGCATGTGCATAATACACATGTATCATTATCAATACATTGTTTTTCCAACCGAAAAGCAAGTTTTTAAATCGGCTTTGTTACTCGATAACTCCGTGGGTTTTTCAACTGACTGTCGTGATTCTTTTTATGTTAAATAGAAAATTACTGTAATTCCCCATTGCAGAATTTTAAGTTTTACCCTCCTAAGGAACGCCGGTGACCTGTGTCGTTGAAAATAATTGTAAACATTTTTAGGGGTATATGTTAGTTTTGTCATACGTTGTTTCTTAAAATATATTAGAACACAAATGTGTATCAGCTCTTAGTAGCCAAAACACGTCAATTAACAAATGATTAAGTTTGCCTCATTCACTATTGATAACATTTTGTAGGGGTATTCAGAAATAATACACATTATCTAAATTTGTCCTTTCTGCCGCTATTACTGTTTGCGTATTATGTTTTAGATGTAAGTATATTATATTTTAAATGGTTGTAAATAAAAGTATTTCTATTTCTATTTCTAAATTTACTGTTAAAGGCTCCCAAGTTGGATTAAAAATTAAAGTATTGCTTGTTATGAGAAAACGTAAATTTGCTTTGGTTTAGTTATATTATATCTACTTACGTCAGGAAAATCTCTCACAAAACCCTCACTTTCACATGAAAATAGATGGACCTATTTCTATGATCACTACTACCTATAAACAATCATACGTATAAGAAAATTAGAAAAAGAAGTTGTAAATTTAATTACGAAAACCTTCACTTAATATAAATGTGATTATATTGAAACATGTCTGTTAATTTTTAATTGCATTGGCAATATAGGTTTCAGTAATTGCAAATGACCTAGATGCGGCACTAATAAGATGACTAATCACTTATCATTGTGCTTAATAATCGGTGGTTTGTGATGAATTGATGCCTAAAGGCCTAATATAACCCACTGGGTGATTGTCAATCACCTAGTGGGTTAAATAAAATATAAAAAATGTATAATGGTTTCACCCATACTGACCGGGGTAAAACTAAAAAGCTCTTCTATATCAATTTTTTTGTTTCAGTATGAAAATATCTGTTTTGTATGTGGAAGTCGAGCACGCTTCGGCACGAATTGTGCCAACTCGCACTGGAGAAGTAACACACCCTCACAGAAGACCGGCGTGAGATAGTATTATGCTACTGTGTTTCGTTCGGTGAGCCGGGGAGGGGGGCAAAAGGTGCGCCCTTTACCTCCCGAAGGAGTGGACCTTTATTACTGTTGTCAATCCTTTCCTTATCCTGAAATGCGATATAATTTGTAACATGAATGTAGATGTCATTTTGTGGCATATCACGATTTAAAACAAAATACTCTACTTCATCAGAACTGTTTTATCGGAAACTAGCTGCGCCCCGCGGTTTCACCCGCTTAAGTCCGTATCCCGTAGGAATATCGGAGCAAAAAGTTGCCTATATGTTATTCCTGTTGCCCAGCTATCTACGTACCAAATTTCATTACATCTGGTTCAGCAGTTTTTGCGTGAAAGAGCAACAAACACACACGCATCCTTACAAACTTTCGCATTTATAATATTAGTAGGATTAGGATAATAGGATAGTAGGATAGCCCACATGTTCACTGAGAAACATTGAGAATATACTACCACGAAGCAAATTCTCAAGGAAACTCGAAAAAACTAAGTTTTAATGCAGCTATAAACGGTTATCGCTTCAATTCGAACCGCTTCAGATATTATCAAAGTTTGTTAAGGAGTCTTAACTGTTATGGATGATATTTGAATCTGTTACGTTCAGGCATTCGGTGCGCTTTATGTAATGTCTTTGAGTTTGCAAACCTGCTTTAATAGTTCGAAATGTTATTTATAATTTCGGATGTTTTTCAAAGGATTTTTATTTCAAACAAATTTATTTTTAATTTGTTTATTTTAACAAGCTCAACGGCCTTCCAATTGTCAAAAAGGAGGTCTCAATTCGACTTTTTTTTTTGGATTTGTTACTTGAACTTTCGACTGGGTGTAATGATTTTTATGATCCCTTTTTTGTTATGCTGGTGTCTCCCCTGTGGTTCCATTTAAAATTGGTGTAGCTCTGACAATTTTAATATTTATATATTGAAATTTGATGAAATGATTGAGTTATTTTTTCGATATGGTCAATGAATATGTTTCTTATAAATAATAGTGACTTCGTAAATCAATATATGTATATATACATGACAGAAAGGGAGGGACAAGGATTTTACTTCGAACTGAACGCGTGCGAAACTACGGACAAAAGCTAGTTGTGATACGTTCTAATATAAATTTGGTAAATATATGAAAAGGTGATGGTTGTTTTTCAGTCTGTGTCCGAATTAATAAATTTATGATCCCATTCGGGCAATTGTATACTATTTTTAATAAGGGAAATCTATGAACAAATTGAGAATTAAATGATTTCATGATAAAGCAAATTTTTCATTAAAAGCAGGCATGGCTATTGAAAATCTTCCCCAATTTCAATAGAGATGATATTAAATAGATAATTATCGCTTGGGATTCCAACGAAAAAACCTTAACGCGTAAAAGAAGTTCTGAGCATGATTTGAGGAAAAAAATTACTAATGTACTTTCAAGGTTTGGAACCTCTGCCCTGGTTCCGCCCGGATGAGGTAAACGGGATTAAAAGTATATTCTATTTCTAATTACTTGAAAATAATTTATCAAAAATCTAAACAATTTTCAACTGACAGAGGGTGATCTATTTTGAATGGGACCACTCGGACGGAAAAACAATCATCAAAATAGGTTTACCTAGTCAAATATTCAGAGGTTACAAACCCAAAATTAATAGCAATTGATTTAGGAACCTCCTTTTCTTGAAGTCGGATGATGAAAGAGATATTTAGAAATCTTTCAAGATATTATTAATTTTAAATCTTTTCGATAAGAATCTTATCGTTGTGTAATTGTTTTTCGAGCACTTAAGAAGTTTGACACTTAATGCTTAGAATAAAAGCGAACCAGGGGAAAACTAAAACAAATTGTATTATTTTCTATCAAATTGTAAAAAACACAGTGGAACATAGCATCTCCTCTGTCTTTTCAGTCGCTTAATATCACAACCGAAATACCCAAAACAAAGGCATAGGCAAAGACCCACATCCTTTTCCTTCCCTTTCCCAGTCCTTTCCTTTATTCCTTTCGCCAATCCTTTCTTAATCCCTTCCCAATTTAAAGTCGGCAATCCATTTGTAGAGGCGTAAGGTCTGTAATCGACTTTACGCCTCTACAAATGTTCATGGGCGGTGGTAGCGCTTACCATCAGGCGTCCCACCAGCTCCATTGCCGACTGTGACATAAAAAAAAATCTTTTAGAAGTTTGTAACATGCGTCCGGCTGAAGAGACAATAAATGCAGCTAGCTTTCAGATGAAAATGCACTACCAGTTACTCAGTAATATAGATATTAGTTACGTAGTTAGTTAGTTATATACTGTTTTCCTAGAATGCAAAATGTTGTAGATTTAAATGGTTTACTATGATACTGCTTTGATAACTTTAAACTTAATAATCCTATCACTTTACTAATAATCTGTATTCCTGGGATGTGAAACGTGATACGAATTTTTTAAGTGGTTTTATATGATATGATTTGGGAATTAAAAAACCATTTTGTTTGCAAGTTTAGTTAGCGCGTTTGATATAATCAAATGTGGGAATCGAGCACTCTTCGGCACGAATTGGGCCAGCTCGCACCGGGGTAGTACCACACCCCCACAGGAGATCGGCGGGAAGTAATAGCATGCAAATGCGAATTTTTCAAAGAAACGTGGGGAACCGAAGCCCATCTCCTTTTCCTTACCCTTTCTTGACCATTCCCTTACTCCCATCGTCAATGTTATCCTTATCCTTTACCTTAAAAGTAAACAACGCATTTGCAGCGGCCCTACCTCTGCAAATGTTCATGGGCGGTGGTGATCGCTTACCATCAGGCAAACCACCAGCTCGGTGGTCCATAATATAGTAAGACATATATAATATAGTAATTTACAGAAGTTTAGACCTCATTCGAACAAAATGGTCTCAAAGTACTGGATAAGAATTTATCGTTACGGTAATTTAATAAGATTTCAATTATAATGCAAATTTCGAAGACAAATTCACAAAAAAAGTTTGACTATTTTTAAATTTTAATATTTAAGTGGGTCAATACTCAGTCACAACTGCGCCTTAAATAAAACAATTATAAGGAACACGTAGTGATTTCAGCAAAATGACCCATTTCACGCGATTTCATTGAAACTAATATAATACGAACAAAATTAAACGCTACGAAATGCTAACGGTTATATTACGAGTTAAAAGCAACGAGAATGGGTTACTGTTATTAAGGGGAAGCGATCGTTTATAATTGTTGTAGGGCTGTGGTTATGTCAGAGCTTTGGTTAAGACATAAGAGACAATTTTATATGAATGTCAAATTTTGAAGTAAATATTTTGATTATCAGAGATGTAAAAAGAAAGAAGGAAAACCGTTTATTACGGACACAAAAAAGAGGACAATGGAGTTCACTTATGTAGGTACTTTTATTTTATTTATTTTATTAAGGCTCATTAGCAATTGTACATCGATACATTTCCATGAGATGATACAAAAAATTATATAAATATATATGTCATAATGTACAATCAATAAAAAATGAGCACAGCATGCACAATACAAATTATTTCATTAAAATAATATTAATAATATAACAGTAATTAGTACATAAAAATCAGTAAAAGAAGTGTAAATTTAACATAATCCATTAATATATAGGTAAATTCATGACATTTTTAGAACTTATAACTAGGAAAAAATTTGTTGGTACATAATTATACTTAAATATATACATGAGTCATAATTAGGCCTGCGACTCAGCATAATAACACTGATATTCAGTGGATGCCCATTAAGACTGTCTATTTAAAAAAAATACTCACACTGACTAACATTTGTTTCTTATCATTTAAATCAATGAAAATATCTGGCACATTTTCTGATACGCTAATGTGAATATTAATATTACATGCGAGGTAACTTTGTCTGGCTGGCTGTCCCTTTCCACGTCAATCCCTAAACTGATTTGGATGAAATTTGGTACATAGATAGTTTGATACCTGAAAAGTAACATATATATGATAGTTTTATGGCCATCGTACGTCGGGTCAATGCCTCTTATACTTTCTTTTGACTGTGCGGGCAAAGCCGCGAGTAGAAAGTTAGTTATTCAATATAGGTGTCGTGGTACTTTTTAATTAAAAACTTTCTTGAACAGACTCGCACTTTAATGAAACCCAGGGTCCATAGAAACTTGCTTTGAAGAGAGTTTTTTGTACGTGCTAGTGAATTAGGAAGAAACCGAATTATTCTTACTAGTTACTATTGCTAAGTTTGTTAGAAAAGGTGACTAGCTGCGCCCCGCGGTTTCACCCGCGAAAGTCCATTTACGTAGGAATATCGGAATAAAAAGTTGCCTATATGTTATTCTAGTTGTCCAGCAATCTACCTACCAAATTTCATTGCAATCGGTTTAGTGGTTTTTGCGAGAAACACACACACACATCCTTACAAACTTTCGCATTTATAATATAAGTAGTTAAAGTTAATTACATAATTATCATTAACACAAAACTAAACTACCTTCAAATTATAAAAATTAAACCAAATTTAAATCAGACCACATGGCAGGCACCAACTTAAAAAAATGAATCATAAAAATCGTTTCATCTAGTAAAAAGTTATGATGTATGACAAAATAACAAACTAATTGATAACCTGACTTTTTGAAGTCGGTTGCAAAAGTTGCCCATGGCTCTATTTACGACAGGAGGAGACAATCAAAGAAAATCGTATGAAATCATATCTTATTTTGACCCTTAAAAATTTATTAGCTCAACTGCATTTTAGCGAACAAGAGGATACAACCTCATTTCGGTTTTATTGGATTTACTATATTTAAAATGGATTCAATAAATCCAGAAAGATTCAGTCGATTGCGACGCAACCTGTGAAAATAAAACACAATTCAATACAAAGCAAGCAGTTATAATGTGGCCATCATAGTTAAGGTGACTTTATACTGGTTATCTCTTTTGTTATATCGTGATTTTTGAATAAACGCTTCTTTCTCTCAACATAATTATATAGAAAAATAAACGTATTTACTGCCATATACCTGCGCTTCTCTGTCAAATATTCAAAATTAAAGAAAACTTGTTTAGCTACTAAAAATAGAATACACAAATGATAAAAACGTGTGGTACTCAGGGACTGCCGCGGAATAGCTATTGCACGGCCACACCGTACCGAAGTCTGCCGAACTCAAATGACATTAGACGATCCACGGCTACGAACGCCGCAGCGCCGTGCCGGTCGGAGGGGGGGTGTTAGCTTTGTTTTCGTTAGGAAATTTCTTGATTCGGTCGCCGCGTTCAAACCTATACAATAGCTTAATAAGTTGTTTTAAAGAATCTATAAACAAATCTTCGATATAAGATTTCATTTCCCAAGAAATGTTTGCCAGTGTAAACGCTCTCTACGCAAATATTTCTCGACCAACAGTTGGGTACTGTATTTTTATGGTAAATTTCGAAACACAATACATCCTCTCTCAATATTTATTTAAATCTAAAGTATCAGAACAAAGCGCTCGAGAGACATGAATTTTTAATAAAGAATTATATTTTCTGAAGAATGGCGATGTTTCGTTTCTGTTGTTTAGAATTGGACATTCAGAACCGGTGTTCCGAGAGACTGGCTTTGTGATTTTTTAAGTAGGCATCGGCAATGGAGTACTGAGTTATACTATAAATACATTCCAAGGACTTGTATTTGCAAGATACATAATAATAGGAGGCCATGTTAGTATATTGTATTATTCAACTCGTTGTCAGGTTAGTTAAATTTCCTTTTTTCCGTAACACATTATGGACATTAAAAAATTTCTCGCAAAATGTCCTTCAGATACAAGTCCACTGAATATAGAGTACTAGCTGTGCCCTTCAGTTTCACCCGCGTAAGTCCGTATCCCGTCGGAATATCGAAATAAAATGTTGCCTATGTGTTATTACAGTTGTATTTTCTTGTGTTTGGTTTCACGCGAGTATTATACATTTAGAAATTAAAAACTTTTCAACGGATTTTAAACGACGTTGAAAAGTTTTTAATTTCTAAATGTTATTACAGTTGTTCAGCTATCTACGTACCAAATTTCATTGCAATCGGTTCAGAAGTTTTTGCGTGAAAGAGCAACAAACACACACAATTCTTACAAACTTTCGCATTTATAATATTAGTAGGAAGTAGGATATAGTTGTTCGCCCGTGGTACATATATAGTCTATGATACTCAGCAAAGTTGCCGCTTTCAAATGGTGAAAGAATTTTTGAAATCGGTCCAGTGGTTTTTACGGGTAAACGTTACAAACATACGATAATACAAAAGTTTCCCCTTTATAATATTAGTGTAGATAAGATTTATGAATACTGCCTAGTCCGGCATAACCAGACTTCCATCGTAACGGTCAGTGCTCAAAATATTACGTTTTACTTTCTTAATATAAAAGCAGAATAGGAAGCACGTTGACAGCTTTATAAGAGCTATGCGAAGTAATCTACTAAGCAGTTGAGCACATGAGGGTAGATGCTAGCCAAGTGGTAATCAATGTCAGCTGGAACTCGGTTTGGCTCAGGTACAGGTAGCCTGAGAGCTGGTGAACGATTTAGTGTGGATATTTTAATACTATTTTAAATTTACTACGATATGTAGAAAGATTATTTAAGATGTGGGGAGTTTGAGTTTTGATGCTGATGATTTATTGATAACTAGTCGTTTGACCGTGATGCATATAGCCTATGTGTGTGTGAAGATGGCTAAATAATGTTTGAAATCGGTTATTTAGTTTTTTTGTGGCAATATAACCGATATATATATACAAAACACAAATGTTTTCTCATGACATTTTATTTAAATTAAATACACATTATATTCCTTTTCCTCACTATTCCCAGTTCATTCCTTCTTTTCAGTCATCAATCCTTTTTTTATCCTTTCCCCTTAGAGCGAGGAACGCATTCGCAGAGGCACTACCTCCGCGAACGTTCATGGTCAGTAGTGATCGTTTACCATCAGGCGAACTAGCTCAGTTGCCCATCATGACATAAAAAAGTAATAAAAATTGGATTGAGAACATATTGGGCTAGAGATTACATAATTTTTTGTTCAGATTCCAACACATCAAAAATATAAAACTGCTTTCATTGAATAATACAATAATATGTATAAATAACTATTAAACATATATAATTAATTATAAGAAATATTTTTCAGAGCATATTATAATGAAAATATAAATTGTTGGAATTAATTTATAAATTTTCTACAATGGCAATAATATATTCTACGTGATATAAGTTAGTTGTTGATATAATAAGGAAAATACTAATTATACAACAATCAAATTATGAAGCCATATTAATATTCATGTTAGACAATATAATTAACACTAAGTTTTCACGTAATTACGTCAACGGTGAAGGTTGGAAGATTACTAGATATTGAAACAAAGCTAAGTATAATTAATTTAGACAGCTCTTATGGAAGATCAAACGATATTTAGGACGAAAGTCGTAAATGTATGGAGAATTTTGTAGCGATTCAGTGGGGTTGAAGATTCATACCCCCAGACTCCGCCCTTTCTATGTTGTTTTTAAAACTGAAGGTTACCGAAATTTGCATTTCCCTTTATCAAGTACATAGCTTGACTTAAATAGGTGTTTATTTAAGTTGACCATTTCGCCTTCCATCCTGTCCTTGAGTGTTTAAATAACACAAGTGTGGAAATAAGGAATTATCAATATATTTGTAAGCGTGATACTCGAACGGTTCGACCAATTTGGCAATTTTAAGTTTTTGTTAAGTCACACGGAAGGTATGGGGAAACACGTACCACGAGTGAAGCTGGGCGGATCGCTAATTTGTATTGTAAAAGTACGGAGCTCATAGGATTAAATGATTTTGACTAGGATTATAAGGAAAAAATTCTCATTTCAATCGTAACACAAACCATGAATTTCAAAGAAGGTTTTCGATACGTCTGTATGTTTGTGTTTGGTTACTCAGAACTTTTGACTTAGAGGACTGATTTAGGCGACTCTTACTTATTTATTTAATCACATCCCGCGTCCGTAATGTCTCTACTTCTTTGCATGTGGTCGTGCGTAAACTAAACTCTCACAGACACATGTAGACCACAGTTGTCAGTTGTTCAATAGCCGATAATTTTTTATAATTACTTAATATATTTTTGTTTGTACAATAAAGTATCATAAATATATAAATAAATGAATGAATATCATAATTGAGTATATAAATAAATTAATGCACAATTAAATAAATAAATAAAATATAACTTTTTTCATCCAGCTCTCATACTAAACCTCTATTACACAGGTAATGCGGTGTAGGTAGCAAAACTTTGTACACAGCTATAAGTATCCTTTCCCTGTATTTACCCCCTAAACTTTGTTAATAGCAACAATGAATATATCATGCTGTAGCCAGAAAGCTTAGGAGTTACTTAAGATAAGCCAATGAGCTAGCTACTTAAATTAAATTTTGATTATGTCACGTTTTACCAATCATTACATTTAAAATGCGAAAGGAACTCTATTTGTCTGTTTTTCTTCACGACCTAATCACTGATATGATTTGGATGAAATTTGGAGAAAATATAGTTTGATATCCGGAAAGGACGGCTTTGCACGTTATATCCTGCTTTTTCCTAATACTAATGTTTCATGTGTACAATAAAGAATATTTCATTCGTTCATTCATTTAATTCAAGGAAATATGGTAGTTTTTATTCCGGAAATTCTACGGAATCGGGAGATTCTGGAAACCACCATCGCACATTTGTCAATCAGACTGACATAATATGCTCGATTTCATCTAAGAGCGACGCAGCTGCTCCGTCCACGTCCCAATTTATATATTTAAGTGTAAAAAATTGCATTTTTTTTGGGAATTAAAGTTGCACAATATAATACTTACGTATTGTAAGAGCAACTACAGAGTTTAAAGTTAGATATCTCTATTAATCGCTCCTCCAATCGGTGGTGAATGGTAAAATGTTATATCAATTTAAAATGGGTCTCGAAGAAGTCTTATTCAATAAATAAAGTTGAATTTTAACGGATAACCTTTTCAAAATCGGTTAGAAGAGTTAATCGCATGAATATGCAATATTGTTTTCACAAAATGGGCTCATTTAAAATCAATTATTCGTACAATTTTAATCGCAAAGCCACTGAAAAATACTGAGCCAAGTTCAATATAACCCTTGAAAGGTATATAGGTACGACTAGGGTACCTATGTACAGGCCTTTGTAATCAAAGCTCTTTGTTAGAGCATCACGTTTGATATGCTTACAATACTCTCGAATTAATTGTTTTGAAAACTAACCTATGAATAATGTCATCATTGCCATCATCAGCCCTTGTTCCCACTGCAGGGACTCCGCTCAGGCCTTAATACATCACCCTGGCCAAGTGCGGGTTGGCAGATGATACATATCATTGAACTTATGGTTCTTCAACACGCTCGCGATGTTTTCTATCATCGTTTTAATTAGTGGTGATGTGCATCATGTGCAGATTAATTAAAAAAAATCAATTTATTTCTTGCACGCTCGATCGGTCTCGAACCTCAGACTTTTCGCTTTAAGTCCAAGGTCCCAACCACGGAGCTGCCAATTTATTAACATTAAAATATTCTTGCATTTAATGGTATTCCCGTAACGTCAATAAGTTAGCCAATGTTTATTATTATTTATTAAATTGTTATATGTATAATGTCTTAAAGTAAATATATAATATATAATACATGTAAATACTAAATTAAATATCGTAAGTTGAAACGTAAATAACATTATCAGTCAGTCAGCCAAAGGTTTGACATTGGAAAAACATTTATCAGCAATTTTGCTGCTCCAACCTTATATTTGGCATATCTACGAAAAACCTATCTATTTTTGATTATATTTTCTGTGGTTGTTATTTACCTTTCGATGTTATATTGTCAAAGTATTTGAGATACAATATCAAAAACGAGTTAGTGTAAAAACGTGATCATTTTATTTTTAGGTTTAAAATTCAAATCAAATCAAATCAAAATACTTTATTGAGCACCAAGTCATACAGAAATAAATTCTATAAATAAACTCTATAAAAGTCCAATAGGCGGTCTTATCGCTAAGTAGCAATCTCATCCAGACAACCTGATGGACAAGGAGACGCTATTCATATTTAGTAAAAAACACAGGGCAAAAGATGCTATAAAAATAAATGTAGATAATAATATAATAATAGATATGTATTGAAAAGCATGTTAATACAAAAATATAATATTCCCTCTTATTTGGATATAATCAGACGTTCGTTTTTAACAATCAATTATGTAACTCGGCTATCTTATAAATTGAACCAACTTAGCAGAAGATGTACTGATACACTGAGTTTGTATCTCGCAAACGTCCGTCAATACTGAGAGAGATCATGTCTTAGATATTAGCTATATATAACTTGATTGACTCAGGATACTTTATACCATGTTTCATCCAATCGGTTGGGTGGTTTTAGCGTGAAGAAGAGACGGACTCATATAGAGAGTTAATTTTGCATTTATTTGATTAGCAAGAAAGTTGGGATGACACTAAAAGATCACGTGGCTTTCATTGTTTATAGACTTTACTTTTATATTTTATATAGACTTCTATAAACAATGAAAGCCACGTGATCTTTTAGTGTCATCCCAACTTTCTTGCTAATCAAATAAATGCAAAATTAACTCTCTATATCAGTCCGTCTCTTATTATATATATATATATATATATATATATATATATATATATATATATATATATATATATATATATATATATATATATATATCTGATGCAGAGATTACCGGTACAAACTCACTAATTCACAAACTTTATGTCTTTATATATATTTTATTGATATATGTATAATTTGTAGGATGTCCTTTGGTGGTATAAGCGAACAAATAGTAGAACATTGTTCAATGATGCCATTTTAAACGCCGATTCATGTCATCATGCTTCTTATAAAAAAGTGAAACCTGTGGCCTGTGACCCCTTGAGTTACTTGAGTGAGGCTATGGACAAAAGCTGAACAAAAACTATTTTATTAGTGTGTCTGAATCTATTTATGTGTAACATCACCATACACACAATTATATCTTCCTAGATTTGAAGGCAACCAGTTTCTTGCCCATTCTATTTAGTTTCAGGCCGATTCTTCTCAGCAAGACGACATTCCGAATTAGTGATAGTTTTAAAAAGTATAATTCATAAATACTTGTAAAATTTTGCATGAATTTTTCTCAAGTCATCACATAGTCAATATTTAAAACTCGTAACCCAACAAAACATCAACATACAAAGGTAATTCATGTAAAAATCAAGCGACCGTCACACATTTCTGCAGCGCTTTGTGCGGCATACCCTTTTGTAATGGTAATCTCTTTCTAAGCTTCTTACTTCGTTGTTTGCATTTTATAAGCTCTGGTTCGCACTGTAATATTGCAGCCAAATTTATTTTTATTTCGCATCGCTTTATTTGCTTTTTTTCGGTCCATTTACGTTCGTGTTGTGGGTCTGAGTGATTCGGGAAACTCATGTTTTCTCATAACCACCGCTGTGACATGACTACATGTGCATTAAGTCTTAGTTATTGGGTATTTTTCTGCGTGTTTCCCTGTAGCTTTTATAAAGACAGATCAATCGTGTAAGCTAAGGGGTGAGATGCAGGAGAAAAGAGCCCGAGCTACGTACGCGGTGTTGTTGACAGCTCGGGACACTATATGTGAGCTGCCATTTGCTGCTTTGGCTAACGACGTCGAACTTGGAAACTGTTGATCAAGAGTAAACAGAAGAGTATGCTTAGTTCGAAATCTAGAATCTAGTCTTTATTTGTCCTATTTTGAAGAAATTTTCACTTAATGCTTCTAATGCAGAAATCTAGAAGTTCGTAAAAGAACTACATTCGTGTATAAATTACCAATTTGTATGGATAACTTAAAAAATGGTGTTGAAAAATTTATGTAAGTTTAGACTTTGTAAATTTGTTTAGTTTTTCTTTTTTTAAGTTTTTTTGAAGTATAAAAAAGCTCGAATGAAAAACCCTATTCCAAGAAAACGATTCTTAGAATAGGGCTCTTTTCTGATATTATGGTTATTTCATAAATATTTTTCAATTATCGTACTACTTATGTAAACTTATATACCAATCCTAAATTTGTTATTACATAACCTTTCTGTGCAAAGTACAAAAAGGTACGTGGTTAAGGGTTAATGGTTTATTATTTATAGTGAAGTTATAAGAAGCTAGACGTTGTATTACCTGTTATAATAGACCTTATAACATTGTTAAATTATATAAATACAATTACAATATACTGATTCATATTTGATTAGAAAAATAACAAAAAAATTAAATAACGTTTTTAAAATTGCAACAACCCGCCCCATAACCCGCTTTAATTTGAATCTACAAAGCAATAATCGTCGTTATTTTAAGTTAAAAAATATTTTTTAATAAGCACACCGAGACTCGGAGTGTTCGCACTTTTTTCTTTACTACTTTGTAAAATTAAAAACTGAGAAAAATTTACGAGAACGTATTTTAAGTTTTTTTGTTCGCGACCGTCCCTCTTTGAGTTTTATTAAAAGGAAGATAACTGCTTCTGTTCGTCTGTTTGTGAATTTATCTTGTAAGTGTTTTGTTAATAAATGTAAACGTAGATTGGAGTTTAGATAATTTGAAGATTTTTTTAAGAGATTCTCAATATATAGAGTATATTTATGGCTTTTTCTATGTCATAGCAGGCAACTGAGCTGGCGATTTGCCTGATGGTAAGACCACCAACCAGGGCCGCTGTAAATGTTTGGTATTTAGGGAACATTTGCAGAGGCGCAGGCCCGAGGACCGCCGTAAGGAGAATAATTAACTTTTTTATTAAAAACTAGCAAACCCGGCGAACTCCGTTTCAGATGGCTGTATGTGAAAAATGATTCACCTTTTATTTGTCGAATTTTCTTTGCTATAAACCTCACGGAGCCCGAGACCTTTCCAACGAATGCAAAACCGTGGAAATCGGTTCGTGCGTTCTGGAGTTATAGCGTCAGGAAGGAAAAACCCGACTTATTTTTATATCCTATTAATATTAAAAATGCGAAAGTTTGTAAGTATGGATGTATGGATGTTTGTTACTCTTTCACGTAAAAACTACTGAACCAATTGCAATGAAATTTGGTACGTAGACAGCTGGATAACTGGAATAACATATAGGCAACTTTTTATTCCGATATTCCTACGGGATACGGACTTACGCGGGTGAAACCGCGGGGCACAGCTAGTAGTAGATAAAAGAAAACAACGTTTTTTACATTAACTTGGAATCACTTGTATTTACACTTGCTGTATCAGAATGTCTTTAATAGATTAGTAAGATATTTGATTAAATTCTAGATTTTGAAGTACTTGATGAAACAACACATCCCTTTTTTTAGCGGCAAAATCTTGCTTCGGAAAAGGAGCTGTGGTTATGTCGGATTCCTACCGACTAAAATCCCACTGTGTTCCATCGAGCCGCTTTAGTGAAGGGACCACGGGAGCTGATCATTATTCCTCTGCGACCCAACATACATCGCTAGATTTGATCAACGGGTGTATGTCGCAAGCAGCTTACTTAATCAGTCGTTTAATGAGTATCCCCTTTACTATACATCGCTGTTCAATAACAGTCCAGCATGACATGCAATAAAATTAAATTCAATGAAACAATTAAAGAGGTTAGGCTAATAAACTAAACGACTGATTGTGCTACATGTCTCCTACATGTCTAATTAGGCTTCACAACCCGCAGTTTTCAATGAATCAAGCAACACGCAAATATAGGAAAAAGCTAGAAAAAATGATCTCCGAATTAGAGGGATTGCGAATGGAGCAGCGTTAGATAATAGCAGCGAAAACAGTCATTATGAGCCGAGGAGATTAAGTGAGGAAATAAACCTTTTTATAATTACCGCCCATTTACTGGCTCCATAGCCCTTAATACTTATTTTCCTTACAAATTATGAGATAGCAATCTTGTTGGCGTATAATGTATACGGGGGCTTACGGCAATTATCGTTATTTGAGGTAATGGAAATTCATCTGTAGATACTATAGTTTTATTGAGTTGACGAGTCTTTGTTTGAACGAGGTAATCAAAGAAGTAGTGGTTCGAATTAAATAGATGTTTTAAAAATATTAACAGTAATTATAGTGTCGATGCAATGGTTGCTCAGTGGTGAGGATCTCGTCCTTCAAAATTTATAATTCAGGGGTTCGAGAGCGTGTAGGAAGTAAACTGATCTTTCAATATATATGCGCATGTGGATAACATAACCACTGCTCGAAACGGTGAAGGAAAACATCGTGAATAAACCGGCATGTCTGAGAATTAAAAGTTCGACGACATGTGACATATGCCAACCAGCACTTTTGCCAGCGTGGTGGATTATCGCCTGAACCTTCGCAAGAGGCCTCTGTCCCAGCAGTGGGAAACATACCTGCTGATGATGATAAATAATAATAGTGTGTCACTCAGTACCGCCAAAAATGATCTATTAGCTTGTTAGTCCATTTCTAAAGCCTGTTTATTCCGATTTTAATATTATAATGAAATGAAATATAGTTTATAGTATTTTATTGATTTAGTCGCCGAGGTCGCGGCGAGTATAAAGTTAAAGTAAAAATACTATAGGAACATGTGCATAATACGTTCCCAAAATCCAGAATAATGTGATATCAGAACTGCTTATCATAATTTGATAAATAAGTCGCCTGAGAAGCGTCTTGAATGTCCACTTATAGGCTCATCAAATTAAATTTACATTGGCAATCTCTAGAGGGCATATTTTCACACTCTAATGAGCTTCAATTTTTCGCTGTCGGGTCGTCGATTAGGGCTTATTATATTCTATCATCTTACGATCGTCATACAGAATTAGCGGCTTCTTTTCTATGCTTCTTGAAATTAATAAGATCGATATTGGTTTGATCAAATAAAAATGGTGTGTACGTTTCTTAGCATATCTTACATTTTTATATGTGGGAGTCGAGCACGCTTCGGCACGAATTGGGCCAGCTCGCACCGGGGAGGCAACACACCCCCATAAAACGTAATTAATATAGCAGCATGCTACTGTGTTTTGGACGTTAACCCTTCCCAGTTCATTTCTTCTTACAATCATCTAAGTAATCAATACTTTATTAACCCCTTGTCTTTTAAGAACGGGCAGCGCATTTGCAGGGACACTATCCATACAAATGTTCATGGGCGGTGGTGATCGCTTACCATCAGGCGAACCACCAGCTAAGTTGCCCGCTTATTAGTTATAAAAAAACAACCTACATTATGTAAAAAATCTTCCGCTGCGTCTGTTGAATGAATAAAAACGAAACATTGCATGTAGAACTGATTTTAAACAGTACTGCGATGTCTAGCTTTCATAAATAATGTTTATTTAGTGTTCATACAAAATTGTATTATTATTATAACGAAATTTCGTTTTTCTTTTATCAGGCAACAACAGCAATTGTCGTACATTGTACAAAAATAGAAATCCTCAACCAGCAAAACAGATTTAGGTCGTAATAAAGATCTTCCTTCCTTGAAACTGCATTTAACGAACCCGTTGTTCAATAATCAACCTTACACGGTAAACTTAAAGCTGATTGTTCTTAATTACAGAAATTAAGGATTCGAAATTTCAACTGGCGTTCGATTATTAGCTGTATTCAGTTGTTATAAAGATTAAATTTGAGGGTAGCTAGAAAACGTTTCGTGTGTAAGCATAATTCCCCAAGTAGCTTATTGAATGGATACACGCAAACATTATAGGTCTGAACTAGTTCTGTAAGCAATCTGCAGGATGTGAATTGAAGACAAAATGGTCCTGATGACGTCACTAGATCGGAGAATTCATGTGAAGCTGTAATGCTTGAAGTTAGAATATACTTTTATGTAATGGTATAAACATAGCAAAGAAAATTTTCTTGTCACTGTCTTTGGGATTTAGTTCGATCAATTATGACCAATAAAATAAAAAAAATAATAAAAAAAATAAAAATTATTTATTGAACAAATTATATGTCACATAACACATGGACCCCAGATTACCAATCTAGCTTTAGCTGTGTTTCAGGATTCTGTCTTTCCCGATCAGTACATGAATTCAATTTAAGACACAATAAAATATAATTGCTGCCACATACACATGAAATTTAAATTCTATAATTTAACCTTATGCCTCTACAAGTGTTCATGGGCGGTGGTAGCGCTTACCATCAGGCGTCCCACCAGCTCCATTGCCGACTGTAACATAAAAAAATATATATATATAAATTTATGGTATTTAACAATTAACAATATAATTTTTTTTATATTTTATCAATAGGTAATTCATATATTCATTAATTAAACTACTTTAAATCTATGAGTTTTGCAGTAGTGTACATTGTATGTGTTGTGTGCGTTTGTGTGAATATATTGTGTGTGTGTGTATGAATGAATGAATGAATGAATGAATAAAACTTTATTGTACACACCAATAGGAAAAATTTCAAAAGCACAGACTAAAAACACAAGGTGCACAATAATGTGTTATAGTAAATAAAAATGTATTTGAAATGTATTAAAACTTTGAATTCGAGAATTAATTATATATAGAAACTAGTTGACCCCGCCTCGTCACTCTTGTGGTACCCGGGTAAAAAGCCTATGTACTAATCCAGACTATATAATTTACTTCAGCACCAAAATTTCATATAGATACGATAAGCTGTTTTCGCGTGAAGGGCTAACAAATATCCATCTATTTAAACTTACAAACTTTCACTTTTATAATATAGTTGGTGAGAGAGCTCGCCATACTACAAACATTTTATTATGTGCACGTTATCATCGTGTGTATGGTGTTAGGATGAATAAGTATTTAGAAATTAAAGACATTTTTTACCGATCAATTTCAAATAACATTTTATAGAATACTAGCTGCGGCCCCGCGCTTTCACCCGCGTAAGTCTGTATTCCGTAGGAGTATCGGGATAAAAGCAGTGGTGGCTCAGTGGTGGGAACCTTGGACTTCAAAATCGATAAGTCGGGGTTCGAGACCGGGCGGAGCGTGCAGGAAATAAATAGATTTTTCAATTTATCTGCACATGTGAATAACATCACCACTGCTTAAAACGGTGAAGGAAAACATCGTGAGGAAACCGGCATGTCCAAGAATCAAAAGTTCGACGACATGTGACATCTGCCAACCCGCACTTGGCCAGCGTGGTGGATTATGGCCTGAACCCTCATAGGAGGCCTGTGTCCCAGTAGTGGGAACATATATGGGCTGATGATGATGATGATCGGGATAAAACGTTGCCAAAGTGTTATTTCAGTGATCTAGCTATCTACTTACCAAATTTCATTACATTCGGTTCAGTAGTTTTTGCGTGATAGAGTAACAAACATACACACATCCTTACAAACTATCACATTTATAATATTAGTAGGGTAGCAGTCAGGTATCACATAGCGGAAAGAAAAGAGCTTTATAATCAGTCCAATTGTTTTAGTGTCAAGCGATGCGAACAAAAATTCATATAGCTGTTTAACTTTGAAGAAATATTTACTTCTCGAGAGGAAATTGAATGTCTTTCAAGCATATAACGTATGTATTTTGTAAAATGATAAAGTCGATAATTAAACTCAAGATACGGTACCCGTGATTCAATTTTGAAGTTTCGAAGCGGGAAAGTGCGTTGTTTGAACACGTTAGCTATCTCGAAATTTCTTAGAGCAACAAGTTTGCTGACAGAGTCGAAACTTTTGGGGTCTGGCCATGGTTCAGGGGATAGGCTGAGGCTAGTGTACCTGGAGAGAACTCTTGAGGGGCCATGTTAGGATATATGCATTTGTGTATGAATTTATGCATAAACATGTGTAATAATGTTTTAGGCTCTGATAATGGATGCTACCTTGAAATTTGTCGTTAGATTACTAGTGATTCTGATACTGATAACTGTATCATAATTGATGAAATGGAAATTATTTTTACTCAACGTTCAAACGTGATAGTAATAATAATGTAATAGAAAAATAAGCAATGTAGACCTAGTAATACGATACATTGAAAAGGTCAGGAATAATATTTATGGGGTCGAAGGTCAGTTTTAATGTCACGCTGATCATCGGTGTAGTGGAAACGTGTGAATCTTTAAGCACATTCTGATGCCTACGTGTTATTCTGAAACGCTTCATAGAGGTTCATATTTCGGCTGTCAGTACAGATGGTGAGCGTGTCGTCAGGGTGCCTCTGAAACCAGCCAGTCCCTCATGCCTTGTACCATGCATCTAATTTATGTAAGACACCAGCATTCAGGGTCATCAGTACCAAATGAGTTTGCACGCTTTAAGGTGGTCACTAGAATCAATATAGACCTTTGGCTTTAAGACTAATAAGATTTGTGAGGGTTTTCGATAGCTTCGTAATGTTGAGTGACTTTCAATAAACTGGACAGCGGTCATCAGACGATTCTTGGACATGTCGGTTTCTTCGCGATGTTTTTCTTCACCGAGCAGCGACGATATAAGCATGGTGGATTATACCATATGAAGGCGCACAATTATATAACAAACAAGACGCTCGTCCCGGCTCGGCCCGGATATCAAGATTCCTGTTTTATCCTAAGGGAGCATTTAATCGGGATAAAAAGTATCCTATCACCCAAATCAGCTCGTACTGTGTCTGTATACCAAAATTTCATCGAAATCCGTTCAGTAGTTTCAGCGTGATTGACGGACAAACATCAAAACAAACAAACTTAATTATGTTAGTGTAATATAATGTTTCATATATGGTAAAGTTTAATAAGATTCTATTGGAGGTTTCTAAGTTATTTGTGGTTTTATTTGTGGGAGTCGAGCACGCTTCGGCACGAATTGGGCCAGCTCGCACCGGGGAAGTACCACACCCCCACAGAAAACCGGCGTGAAATAGTGGCATGCCACTATGTTTCGTACGGTGAGTGGGGGAGCCGGAGGCCCGTTTCCTTTTCCTCACCCGTCCTAGTCCATTCCTTCTTTCCAGTCGTTAATCCTTTCCTTTCCCTTACCCCATAAAAGCGGGCAGCGCATTCACGGAGGTACTACCTTTGCGAATGTTTACGGGCGGTGGTGATCGCTTACCATCAGGCGAACCACCAGCTCAGCTGCCCGCTATGACATAAAAAAAAAAAAAAAAAGTTAACAATATCAAAGTTGGGAATAACGATACATGGTCATTAGAAGGTAATGGAAAGAATATAATTGGATTTCAAAAAATGTTTTTCCCTTCAATCTTTCATTTATAAGTCGCTGACCGTGAGGCTGTATTGAAAAAGTTATTTGAAATAGATGATCATTAGAGAAATATTAGTGTAGTGAGTTTTAGTGATTATAAAAAAATAAACCGAATCATGTTGTCAGACAGTAATAGCATCATATAAGATATTAAAAGTCGCTAATAATTTCGATATGTGTTGGTAACACCAACGTTATTAAAATAGTGAATTAAAATATAATATTTATTATTTTGTGGTGTAATCCAACTACCCTCATTACATGCGAGCACAACCAATCACCGCACGCTTTTAAAGTACCCGCAACGTCCCCATTGGACGTAGTGACGCATAACGTCACACAGTCTGCATCGATCTTCCGTGACGATCGGATCTCAATAACCGCCGGTGAACCTCCACGAGGTTCTGTAGATATCTCAGTTATTGTGCTAGTGTAACCGCCTTCCCATTTGGTCGCGCTGAACCGCCGCGTGTGTGTGTGTGTGTGGAGTGAAGGACTGGATCTGGTCTGCCTGGCCCAAGCTGGAGGATCCTTGACCGCGTGATGCTGTGCCGCGTGCTTGCTTGGACGCTACTCCCTCAGACGAGGTATGTGCCGTGTGTTCCCGTCTTACCCCTTTTTTGCTACACCACGTAGATTAAGTTTTACAGTCCGCTTAATATCGATATTAATATACATTGGCGCGACCATGTGTACTTAATTAAAACTATATAAATGTTGAGATATTTTTAAAAAGCATGCCATGCTATAAAAATAAAAATTAAATATGTATAAATGTTTTCTATTAAAACATTGCATAAATTATATACAGATACAGTATGAGTATACGTCGTCCAGTTTAGATTCTACAATGACTACAATTTTTAGTTAAATAGTTAAAGGTTAGGTAGGTAATTATTAAAACAGGACACTTCTTATTTAAGACGTGGAAATGATTACAGAAAAAATAAATGGACAAGGGCAAATTTAACGAGAAATGAAACATAAATCACTGCTGGCCAGTAAAAAAAAAAAAAAATAACGCATTCGTCCGTTTTCGTCCCAAATTCAAAAACATCTCAAATAAACTCTCGAGATAGAAACCTTCCCTAATTGACGGGCGAAATTAATTAATTTTTTTACAAGCCATATTAATTGCTACTCGCAACAACTGTCCAAGAGTACTTTAAAAACAAAATTCTGCCAAGATGCGGTCCTTGAGTGTCGAGTCTAAATTTTAAGTGCGTTCCCGACTTTATAACTGACTTTCCAACTTTTTACGGCCCCAATGTCTATTAACATAGCTGGGTCTTTACGAGGTTCTTAAAAATTTAAAGTTTAAAGTTACACCCGTTTTGATATTTCTTTAGACGTTTGATCTAAACAGATGGGTTCTTATATAATTTTTATTGATAACGGTCCGGCCTAGTTCGCCCGTGGTACGTATATAGACTATAGCAGTCAGGTATCACATAGCGGAAGGAAAGGAGCGTTTATAATCAGTCCAATTGTTTTAGTGCTAAGCGATGCGAATAAAAATTCATATAGCTGTCAAATTTTTTCCTGTCAGAACTTGTTTAGATGTCAAATCCTATAAAACATCGCCTTGCTTTGAAACGGGGCATTCGTACAGATTGTGCCTTGGTGTTCAAACGTTTGTTATTGAATGTTCGGCCCAACTACCCTCAATTTGTTAATAGTCTTTGTCACTGGCTGTGATTTGTTATCAATTGACTACATCAATTAGGGAAGGGGTGACAAATTGTATTTATATAATTGTTTTTATATTGTGTGTTGTGCATAAGTACATTACGATACATTATTACGATGGAACTAATATTAAACCCCCCTTTTCATTGCTTACAACCTATTCAATAATGCAAAATGTAACTGAACTGTGTTTAAAAATCATTATACGCCAATAATTATTTCAATCATCTGAATATTTTATTGACTGGAGCGTTAATCAGTTGTCTCCTATTGACAAAAGCCGCTTTAAACAATTTTAAAATGTATTTGATACTGTTTATATTCCAATCGGTGTAATTAGTAATTAACTAGATATTACATAACAATATTATTAGCGTGAGCTTCGTTTGGTTGAACGTGGAACGGGAACTAAGAGTTAAAATTAATTACTTCGAATGCCCCTTTTTGAGAGGTAAGAGAAAAGGATATGATTTATTTATTTATTTGAATTTAATATACACAACATATCAAGATTACATTGATATTAGAGATTATATCATTATTTTTGTGTTCAATGTATCCAATAAAAATTCGTACATTTAATATTTACATTGCGAAACAGTTATCAACTTATTATAATTCCTATTAGGTTTAAATTTATAATCTAAATAATCTGCATATATCTACATCAATGACTATTAAAAAGGAAAAAATACATATTATATTTTCTTGTTTATAAGTAAATATTACAGTCTCATTTAAATATATTTTTCTGTCTAACTGTACTATGCTTAAACAACCATGACATCATGTTAAAATTTCACAATTGATGACTGGAAAGAAGGAATCGGTTGGGAAGGGTTGGAAAAGGAAATTGACCTCCGGGAATTCATTTATTATCCCTTAAAAAGTTTACAGAGAAAACAAAAATAGTCATAAACATAAATTTTACAATTACAAACAAGATACTCTATGAGTAAGAATTCTCAATTATCACGCACTCGATATAGGCGATCGATCAGTGGTACTGATGTCCCATACAGCTGGCTCATTTCCCACACGGGGACACACATGAGTGTGTTATGTACAACACTATACTGCGTACATAAGTTATATTTTCAACCGACGTCGAAAAAGGAGGGGGTTAACTTTTTTCGGGTTTGTACCCTCAGAACTTTCGACTGTGTGAACTGATTTGATAATTCCTTATTTGGAAGCTAGTACATCTCGTGTGGTTTAAATTTAGAACAGTTCTATCAGTTTGAAGGCGTAAGTTTATTGCATGGTACCTAAATTAAACCTGGTCGTATTTTCTTATAGTTTTCTTTGTATATTGATATATGCAGGTATTGGTATTGGTTTGTATAGTGGTTTAATCTGTCGCGGATGAATTATAAGCAGCTCCCGTGGCCCCTTCACAAAAGCGGAAAACCACGGAACAGTGGAGTTTTGGTCGGTAAGAATCTGATATAACCCACGGCTCCTTCCCCTGGAGTCCGAGGATATCTTTGCACTATTTCCCTTCTATACAAAAGACTATCAGTGGGTATCTATGATACTAAGATTTTACCATTAATATAAGTGGTTTAATCTGGCGATAAGTTTCAGCAATAAGAGTTTTCTAATAAAATTTTCTGCATTTACCATAACCTATACATTGTGATGAATGAAACAAGGAAAATCATAAATTTTATAGTAAAGCTCGTAAATATTACGATTAAAAGTCTGGAATGTTGAAACTGCTTTCACAACCGGTACCTAATACACTAAAAGTTTATAAACCTTCACATTTAAAAATACGGTGGTCTACAACAATGTATTACGACACTAGCGTGTTACTGTAACATTTTATATCCAATGTGTTTTTAACATATTTATTTATCAAAATACATTCGTGATCTGTGGACATTAAACCGTGTATTATATTGTGAAAGCCCGTTGCCGTTTCTGTTTGTTTAATGAAATATGTCGGATAATCACGGACGGGCTTATGGCGTTGATGATTTAGCGAAAATAAATTTGTTAAATTGACTGCATTCGGGGCAAAAGCTTCACTTTGATAAAGTGACGTTTATTCAAATATAGTTTATGCTATGTTTGTCGGGATTATTTATTGAGGTTAACATTTTTTTTATTTATTTAGAGATTAAAGACTTTGTCGGATATAAAATGCGTTTTATTCACTATTAATTTTCCCAACTTTGTACACATTTATATACTTTCAAACGAATTTCTAGAAACGGAGGCACGGGGAGATTCAAATGTATTAACAGTCATACAAAAATTGTTATTTGTGAATTACCTCCACCTATTTCCAACCTATCAAAACTACATCCAGATTTCTGCGTAGTCACGAAAGTGGATCAGAAAACAGATGAGAATTTTTCTCATTTTATAGCAGAAAATTGGATTCCTCATAAAGGCGTTTAAAAAAAGAAGCGTAAAACAACTTCTAAAATAATTAAAATTAATCAGAACAACGAATATTTGCATGAATAAATGAGTATACGCATTACAAATCACCGTTATTTAAAACATTATTTGAATTAGTATCAAAATAAATGAAAAATGCACGTGCAGAATGATTCAATAATTTGTTTTATAATTGAAATTTGGCGGTTAAAGTGGCTATTAGTAAATTTAATAAAATTTAAATACATAAAACTTTAGTTTTATGTTAAAAGTAATTATTATTCGAATGCAATGAATATTTCTTTCAATAATTATTATTCTTTCATATTATTAATCGCGTTGTTTTGCTCCCTTATTCATATTATATCGTATTGTTAGAGATCCCAGGTTAGTTTCTCTATAACCTAGAGCATCTCTATTTATTTAAGATGCAGAGATAAATTACGATTATAGAAAACATTTGCGTTGTTTAGCTTGAAATTATAACAATGAAATCTTAATGAAACACTAGGAGTTTGCCCCAGCTTCCCCATGGTACTTCATAGCCTACAGCACAAAAGGATCACGAAGATATCCAACGGTGAAATAATTTTTGAAATCGGTTTAATAGTTCCTGAGATTACGCATTCAAGCAAATACACTTCAGTATTATATTATTTAGTACGGAACTAGAATTAGAGAAATAACGTATATTTCGGTATAACTATGAAATCCCATCATTTGAGTCCATTAATAAACGTGGATTTATCATTTTGGTATTATGACCAAAGCTAGAAGTATCTTTTAATTATTTAGGGGACTCTTCACATTGTTTCGTATGAACGTTATTTAGGGTGATAAAGGTATAATAAGGGGTTGCCGTGGTCGCAGACGAATATTTATCAGCTCTGGCGCCTTCACTTAAGCGGCTCGACGTAACACAGTGGGGTTTCAGTCGGTAGAAATCCGACATAACCCACGGCTCCTTCCCCGGGAGGCCGGGGGTATCTATCTATGATTTAACCCGTTTATATAAAAGACGGGTTAGCGTGAGTTATTGAAGCAGTACTAATTTCCAATGTGGGAAAAAACAGCTGTGCAGGCTGTCTACACACTTTTCCACCCTGGAATTAGTACTGCTTTAAGACGTTATGGTATCCCAGTAGTCACATGAAGGTATGCTATATATGCGATATGCAAATGTTTTGCCATCGACTTGAAAAGTTATGTGGTAATACTCACAACAAAATACAGTCGAATTGAGATACTTCTTTTTTGAAGTCGGTTACATAGGGGGATCAAAATTGCAATTTGAGTAAGAAAAGAAATTCTTTTGTGACGATGACTAGCATTTGAACATTCTTATAAAATACTATTTCTTTCTTTGTCTCTTTCTATGTCTTTTAACTATGCGGGCAATCGCAGGCGGAAAGCTGGTATGTATTCTTGTGTCGTGCAATATTAAACGGACGGTAGCTATCGAACGTGATTAACCCCTCAATTTGTGATTATCAATGGATATATTATTCCAGGGTGTGATGACAGCCGACAATTAGTCTCATTCATAATTTAATGCCGCAATTATTTGGCTGTCAGTCATAGATTTATTTTAATATTCAGTAATGTTTAGGCGTGCAATTTGGTTTGTGAAATATATTTCCGGATCTGCACGTAATTATGTACGTGCTTGAAATATAACGTTTATAGGTTGGTGCATGTCAGTTATTTTATACTAAGGTATTCAAAAGTTCAACGACGTGAAATCTGCCAGCCCACACTAGGCCAGACCTGGTGACCTGGTGACATCCACCTAGAGGATTATGACCCTCATGGGAGGTGTTTGTCCCAGCTGTGGGAACATATATGGACTGATGATGATGATGGTTCTAAGGTTTAACTAAGGATAAGTTAATTTTTAGTTAACTGACTGAGCCGCAGACAAATGCAAATATTGTTTTTTTGTGTTTTGTTGTGTATAAGTTACATCGCTGCCAAGTTACATCATCCATTCGGTGTGAAAGAAGAACAAACATACATCCATCCACGTTAATACCATAATTTTTAATATAAGACAAGATGAATAGTATTGTTACAGTTCTAATACATTATCCATCTTACAAACTGGTTACTGACGTTCGCAAAGATGTAATGTCACGCGTTTTTACAGCGAGGGATATTAAAAAATAACTTCTAGAAAGATTCTACAGCGCAATGTAGATCGGAACGTTGGGAAACTGCGCTGAGCGAGCCACAATTTTTCCACACCTGGCGTTAGTCGGCAAACTACGAACTGTCATTAGTTGAAAGTTTCTGGGAGATAGAAATGTTTTCGCACGAAATCTTTATGGCAGCGAAGATTTTACTCCCGCGTTACAACACGGTTTTTAACACCCGTGCAGGTTTTGTTCGAGGTAATTTATTATTATCGCTGCTCAATTGTCTGTGGTAACATTTAACTCGTTAATAATTTCATCCCTCATCTTATAAACATATATAGTGATTAATTCAACGTTTGAACTAATCTATTAAAGATAGGTATTTACTAACTATGCATTACGCGCGTGTCCAAATTTTGGGGGAGCTGGAGACCCGTTCATTTATTTCAGTAAAAATAATTTCAGTAAAAATATCTTATCCCGTATGAGTCAGCCTCACTTAAGCAGAGGTTCAAACTCTTCAAATACACTTGTATGGTGATTCACCACCACTAGTACATACTAAGTGGTGATCCCTTTACAGAATGGTTTCCGCTATAACATAAAAATATTTTTTTTTGTAATGATTCAGGTTCCAAAGTAGAAAATCATAAATTATTCTAAAATAGTACTTAATTTACAATACAACCTTTCAGCTATTATAAAAATTGCTGAAAAATCTTAATCTTGTAAAACTATTTATTATTATATTTATTTCTAATATATTAGCTAATATGTTGCCGCCCCGGCTTTGCTGGGGGTATCTGTATAGGCTATGAATTTAGTGAAGTCTCGGCTTTAGAAAAGAAGGAAAGTATTTTTAAAATCGGTCCAGTAGTTTTTGAGTTTATCAATTACAAACAAACAAACAAAAATACAAATTCTTCCTCCTTATATTGTTAGTGTAGATAACTCATCGATTGTTACATTTGGTTCAAGTAGTTAAAAATATCGTCCTTTAAAAATATATTTGAATACTAGCTGCGCCCCGCGGTTTCACCCGCATAACCGTATCCCTTAGGAATATCGGGATGAAAAGTTGCCTATATGTTATTCCAGTTGTCCAGCTGTCCACATACCAAATTTCATTGCAATCGGTTCAGTAGTTTTTGCGTGAAAGAGCAACAGACACACACACATCCTTACAAACTTTCGCATTTATAATATTAGTAGGATTTAGCAATGTTATTAGAAACAAAGCTGCACCACGCAATACTGCTGCTTTTAATTGAAATGTATTGGATATTTGATTAGACTCTCTGCCTCCACCTGTACCCTCACATAATATAATCTAGATTATTCCCAAGCTTATGCTAAGAGCGGGTCTACTAGTTACTAGCTCAAATATTGTATCTGAAACAATTTAATGGGCTTAAATTATTACTCGGCATTTTCAGTTGAAATATTAATCGTCTGACTAGGAATAGATGCTTCACCTTACCGTACGTTTTGATTAATTTAATTGTATTATTTTAATGAAAAAGTAAAGTGCTTTGTTGTGTGAGAACTTGACTAAATTTGATGGGATACACGAAAGGTTCAATCAGTCGAATTTCCTGAGGTAAAAAAAAAATAAAAAAAAATAACTCAGTCATGTTGATAAACTCCTTTTTTTAAATCGGTTGAAAATTATTAAATACGCAACATAAATAATAGCATGCATTGTGGTTGCTTTTAATTCGCGTCTAATTAAACACACAAAAGTACATCACTTTAAATATATAAATATTAAAAAAAATTTAACCGTGTTTAAAATTATTATAAATTGCTCTCTCTTCGTTTATGTCAAACCTCAAATAAATAAAACGCTATTTACAGACACAACCGTTTATCGTTAAAAACGAAATCTTTGAACTTATAACTAAACAAACAAGGTAGCACGAAGCCTCGAGAAACGAGCTTTAGGTTTGTGACATACTGAGCGTTAAAAAATAAGTTAAATATAACCACAGATAAAATAATACTATAATAGTAATATAACCAAATTTAATTTTTAGTTTTATAGCTTTGAAATGCTTTATAAATTTGAAATTTTGATAGTATAGAAAATATTTGATCACGAGGCGGGATTCGAAACCGCGTTTTTTTGCCAACCGTTTTTTTGCTATGGTAGGCATTGGCCTAGCCTCTATTTCATATGTACAGCTCAGCATGTAGCAGCTCAATTTTATACGTACAGCTAACCGAATGGGTTGGAGTACATTATATTCTGTTGTCTTAGTTTATAGTGCTGACTGCAAAACTCTTTTATGTGAAAAAGAAAGGAGATAGGAATAAGCATTGATAGTTAAATGCAATAAGTTGCATACCCTGTATACAAGCATCCATTATATTATTATGGATATTATATACTAATACACACGATCAAGTACGTAAGTAGTAGTAATAGTAAGGAATAAGAGAGGAGACCACATAACCTAAATATCTTCATTAAATAATAACAATCGTGACATAAAACCGCATTTTTGAAATATCTCATTCGCGCATGAATTTCGTTTGACTACGCGTGCGAAGCCGCCAGCGAAAAGCAAGTAAACCATTATACGTGTAAAAATACATTACAATACAGCAAAAAGCACATTTAAATAAATAAATGTCATACAGTGTACCACCAGCTTAACGCTCTGAGTGCTAACTTAATTTTATAAAATTATTAACAGTGTTTTTGTCGCTTTTACAAAATACACTTTTCGTGCTTCAAACTATAAAAAGAAATATCATAAAGATGTCGTGTAGCAAGCGAATTATGTTGAGTAAATAATGAATTTAAAAGTGTTAATGTTATTTTAGGCTGTCGTTAATTCAACACGCATTCAGCGACACCTAGCGGCTGATTTAATCAACTATAATCTCACGAGAATCTATTTTTTGGAAATTTGTGATTATAGTGTTTCATGCCGCGATATAATTAGGGTTACGATGTTCGATAAAAAAGTATTTTGAATACTAACTGCTTTTGATTAGGGGCGATAATTGAACAAAACGTTTTATAAAAGTTGCTAATTTGTGAATATTTGTTATATCAATTAGCTAACATGCCTAAGTTCATGCGGCGGCCGCATGTATTTTCTTTATTTTTGGTGACTTTTTTACTTTTCTAACTCATGGTACAAGATATAATTGTAACTAAGAATCAAATAATATATAAGAATCGATTTAAAAATTTACATTACATGCATAGATATTTAAAAATTTACATTATTCCACTAGTCTTATGTTTTTTGGAACTATATATTGCTTTAAACGACGGTCACCTTGACGCATACAACCGAGAGGTCCTGAGTTCAATCCCGTTAGGTAAGATAAGATTGTTAGAAAATTATCAGGGAAACACTTATCGAATATATCTAAACATAGAAGAAAGACAGGAGCTGTCACTATTACCTTTAAAATGTTAAACTTTATCGAACATCATTTACTGTATATACTAATGATTCTTTCCTATGAAGGGGGCACTTACGTACTTGGTGTAGGAGCTACTCCAGATTCAACTTAAAAACTCACGGATATATCGAGGAACAAAAAAACTACCACCTTCTTGGTACAGTGGATAATGGGAGATCGTAGAACCGATTCGGAGTGGATCCCGGTGGGGACGCACAAAAAATCGGTCTGGCAAGACACAGTAGGCTGATCATCTAATTCTTGAAGGCAAGTAAGGATAGAACTAAAAAGGTTAAAGAAAGGGTCATTTTAATGCTACGGTGCAGCGAAACACGCGAATTTGTATCCGAGTTTTTTTTAACTTTGTAAACTTAATGTTAAATAATTTAGAAAAAATATTTATTTAGAGTTAAAAGTATACATCTTTCTTCTATGCGTGGTCTACCACAAGACCTCATTTATAATATAAACATTCAATGATATACAAGTACAATAAACACAAATAAAACCATATTTATTGTATGTATATTTTTCTAACTGACTTAAAAAGAAGGTTTTTAATGCGACTGTGTTTTTTTGTTTTTGTTATATTAAAACAGTTGTTTTTTATATATTACATTGAAATTTCTACTGATTTTTATGATTCCTTTTTCCATCCCTTTATGGGGCATGTTCTTTAAGTATTTATGCATATATGAATGTTAGAACATCGTTATCCTCCGTTTCTTTAGAAACGACTTCAAAAAAGGAGGTTCTAGGCCTTCCGTGTAGTCCCGTTTAAATTTGGTCTAGTTCTGTCTATTTGAATGCAGTTTAGTTTGAAAAATAGATATGATTATTGATATCATTGTTCTCACAAATTACATTAGTGAACTTGTATATAATGGTTAGGTGAAACGGAGTACTTGCTTCGGTATGTATGTTACACAATTCTGGATTATATTCTCAGTCTATAGGGCGGATAACTGCTTGACGTGTTTGGGTTTTTAGAGAGTTACATTTGGATCTTGATACCACCAAATACTGTCTAAATAATATGTGTTAGTTTGTGTAGCGTTTTGTTTAATGATTGTGTTAAGCTATCTAGGGATTTAGTGCTTCTAGAATACGCTAAAGTAGAACGCTAAAACATCGTATGAAATACGATATTAGAGTCATTAAAGTTTACGTAATTATCTTAGCATATTTGTTTAGATGGAGCAGTGAAACAAACTAAAAATTGTTAAAATCTAAAACGATATTTTTGTTGTAACAAATTTAATTTAAAACATAGTTTCAGTTAATTTTTGATGCTATATTCGTATTGTATTTTGCATCCAATTTTATTAGGTGATTCCTCACCAGAATGTATTGTATTGAATGTATTGGAAGTAATGGCTTTCTTAACATCAATAACAGTGTTTTCCATTATACGTGTAGACTTATTTAATCTTAACAAATATATAAAGACAATAGTTGGCTTGTTTGTTTGACCGCTAAACTCAGGAACTGCTGGGCTGCTTTGAATGACGGCTTAGTTTGGCACTTTTGAGTCCCGAAAAAGAATGATAAGAGACTGTCTACCTTTTACTTTTTGTTTGCATTTTATAACTTGACAATTACGCGGTGTCGGTAAAGTTTGATTTCCGGGATATGAACTATCCCATGTCCCATTTCAACAAAGTCAGTTATGCCATTCTTGGTTTATAAATATTGTAACTAACACGACTTTCTTTTATGTATATATTAGATTAAAAGTATCTGTTTCTCGTCCCGCTTATAGTTTAGCAGTATGCTCGTTACCTTTTACCGTGGTTGCCTGGAAGAGATCACTTCTAAGTGATAAGTCCGCCAAACAAATTGTATTATTATTATCTTTAAGTTTCCTTCTATGTACAATCTTGTTGAAGAGTTGAATAAATAAATAAATAAAAATAGATTTGTAAATTTTATATGTATGAATTTAACAGTAAATATTACCACAAAACCGGTGAATTCTAATAACAAAACATAAGAAATGTACCCAGAGGGGAGGCTCTAATGAGGTTGAACAGAAAAAATGAATAACCCCATAACTCTCTATTGTCAAAAATACCACACAGCCGCGTAAAGGCCTTTCAAAGAATTCCAATAAAATTCCTTTTTTATAAATTACAAATACGTCATACCAGTAAACCTATTGGCGTGATTTGTTTTTGATAGGAAATTGGTGATTTAGTCTCATTTTAGAAATTGCAGTGCTTCTCACCTTACCCGAGACGTCAGTGAGCATTTGTGCAGAAAGTATGTAATATATACTGATTACTTTAAATTTAAACTTTTATCTTAATTTTTTATCCACTTTATAGAGAGTTAATTTTAACTTTATATGCTTATCAAGGATCGGTGACAATACAATGATATCACAAGCCTATCTAATTACCCTGATTAGGATCGTCAGGATTAACCGATTTCCTTACGCATACTCTACATAAGTGATACAATTTAGTTGATTATTAGATGTCGGTTATATTAAGCGTATCTTTTTTGTTTATTAATGATACATTTTATTTAATATCTGTGGCCAACAACAAAGCAAACACTTTCCAAACGTAGCAAATAAACAAAATGATGTCACATTCAAAATATAATAT
>NC_052115.1:7907675-7909178 GCF_012273895.1 Zerene cesonia | reverse complement strand
AGATTACAATCTCAATGGAGAGAATTGAGACATTTTATTCCCCCTCTTTGGCACAAGATACGATACATTTGACATTACACAATACATTCGTAATAAATGTCACTGGGCATTGTATGAAGCAATTTTATGGAATTTCTCCGACGACCTTTTGGCCGCATTTTTGTTTGGGACAAACGACAGCGCGAGTAAAAACGCTATTTCAATATTCATATAATAATAATTCATTTATTTATTGAGATAACAAAGACGCATTCACACATTTACATTTATTATAGATTTCGAATACAAATGAGATTAAATTACAATTTTAAGCAGTGGTGGCTCAGTGGTGAGAACCTCGGACTTCAAAATCGATAAGTTCAGGGTTCGAGACCGGGCGAGCGTGCAGGAAATAAATTGATATTTAAATTTATCTGCACGTGTGGATAACATCACCACTGCCTAAAACGGCGAAGAAAATCATCGTGAGAAAACCGGCATGTACAAGAAGCAAAAAGTTCGACGACATGTGACATCTGCCAACCCGCACTTGGCCAGCGTGGTGGATATCCAGAACCCTCATAGGAGGCATGTGTCCCAGCAGTTGGAACATATATGAGCTGAAGATGATTATAGGTTATTAAATTTGAAAGAGTGAGTTTGTTGGGGAAATTCTCTGAAATAATCGATCGATTTAGAAAATTATTTTGCTGGTATAAAGCTGAATTATTCCTTTATGAAATAGAACTGGTGTAACTATGCTTATTATAAAACCAAGGATATGAATGTATGTTTGTTTCGTTTTCACTCCAAAATGGATCTGGAGAATATTTATCTTTTGAACAGTGTAATACCGGATACTGTTGGAGTTAATATTGTCTTAGTAAATACCAATTAAATGTACCATATTAATCACTTTATTCTATACTAGCCTCCGTCCGCGGCGTTGCACTCGTGGATTTAGTTATCATAAGAGAACATTTAATCGGAATAAAAAGTATCCTATCACCTGTATACCAAATTTCATCAAAATCCGTTCAGTTGTTTCAGCGTGATTGACGGATTAACATCCAAACAAACAAACGTTTTAACTATTAGTGTGATTTGCAACACTTTGAATTTAGTGTGGTACATTGAATTGTTAAACAAATACAAATTAATTAATTAAAATTAACATAAAACATACATTTTTATAAGCTGTGCGTACATCGCCAATCTTTGAAGGAATTAAAACGAACGGAACTATGGCAACGCCAATAATATCCAACTAATATTATAAATGCGAAAGTTTGTAAGCATGTGTGTGTGTTTGTTGCTCTTTCACGCAAAAACTACTGAACCGATTGCAATGAAATATGGTACATAGATAGCTGGACAACTGGAATAACACAAAAGGCTACTTTTTATCTAGGGCGCAGCTAGTAAAAAGATAAATTTGTCTCAAATCTTTCTTGTCAGTAGGGTAGAATTATGCCTACAAGCAGTTGTAATTAAGGGAAGATCACTGGAGCGTGTAAAGGAAGC
>NC_052115.1:7864303-7906675 GCF_012273895.1 Zerene cesonia | reverse complement strand
TTTTATTTTTCTATTTTTATGTATGTATGTGTGTTTGTGTGTGTTAAAATAAATTGATCTTTCTTTCTTTCTTTCTTTTCAAATTGCAAGAGATATGCATCGTAAAACTGAAAATGTAACCAGCAGAGCATAAATTTATGGTTAGGTTATAATTTATTTCCTTCTCTTATTTTTCTGTGTACACATACATTACCAAAAAATAATGGTATTTGTTTTATATTTTACTAGCTTTCGCCCGCGGCATCGCACGCATTAAATTCTGATTAGTTTAATGGATGTTATTATACACATAAACCTTCCTTGTATCACTCTATCTATTAAAGAAATCCCATCAAAACCCGTTGTATAGTATTAAATATCTAAGCATATAGACATATATAGGGACAGATGCAGGAAGCGAATTTGCTTTGTGCTATGTAATGTATTTTCAGCTCGTGGCATAATATTTAATGTTATTATTGAGTAGCTTTCAGCTCGCGGTTTCAACCGGGTAATCAATGGAAATTCCCATGCAAATGATATGTTTCACCGCTACGAAAAGGTCAGTCTCCAGTCTCCTAAATATATTGGGATACAAAAATATGTCTATAAAGTCTATATATATGTCTGTAAAGAAAGATAAACAAACAAACTCTTCCTTATTTGAGAAGGATTAATTTAGGTAAGACGTCTGGTGAAAATCAATCAACTGTTCATCTATTGATGTAAAAAATGAGGAAGGGTTAGAAGTCTCATTTAACTGACAGAATTTGCCTCATTCCCCGCAAGAGATTCAGGGACTTATTTTATTCATTTTAACAATCTGATGATGATGATGATGATGATGATGAAAATTTTAAACTGTATATACATAAAAATGTCAAAAACATTATTCAAGAAGACACAATGATAATATTTCATAAAGTACACTGTTATATCATCTACGTTGCTACGCTGCTACGCCGGCGTAGCGCAGTCGTAGCAAAGGGTTGATACGCTTATGAACATTATATTCATGGCAATATATGCCGGATATCTAAGCAGCGTAAACGTATACGTGAGGCTTTGTGTGGAAACAATTAAATTGAAGACGCCTGCATTGAATCTGAATTCGTGAGTGATATTATTGCTAAATCTGATAAGATGTTATGAATTGGTATGAAGCGTATATGATACTAGCTTTCCGCCGTGGCTTCGCCCACGTTGTGTCTAATAAATGTCCTGGGGTTTCCACCACAGAGTTCCAATTTCCAGGTCCTTTTTTTATCTGAAAATATCTTGGAACCAAATTTCATCGCAATCGATTCAGGGGTTTAGGCGTGAAGACCGACAGAGTTAACGACTAAACATAAAATTTATATACCATTTAAACTCTCTTTTACCACTCTGTACTAAACTATTAAATGTAATCAAATTTGTATAATTTATATAAGAATATATTTAAAAAACCTCCCGTCAACCAGTATAAACTCATTAACAGAATGAATTTAATCTATTGTAAGATTTACAAAATGTACTTTCCTATAATACCTCAATTGACTTTAAAACTAAGGATTCTGGGCGTTAAAATTTAAATTCCTGGAGCAGAAATATACGACGAAGAAATATACTCTCAGGTGTATTTGACACCTCTGTAGTTTTCACAGGTTAACAATGTATAAATTGTTGTTTTATGTGAGGAATTTTTATTTGTTTAACTACAATTATGTATTTTATATGAGGCTGAATCAATAAATTCGAACTAAGGCTTTATGCCGGCATCAGATAAAAGTTTAATTGAAAACAGGTAGAGGAGATTGTCCGTTCTGGTTAATTTTATAAGAAAGAAACATTGTTTTAAAAAACCAAAAAGCATGCTTAAATTATACAAACAACTAAATTTTATCACATACTTTGATTCAAGAAAGTTTCGATCCTGGGTAACCTTATCAGGATAATAAGATAAACTCATGAAATTATTGTATTGACATCGTAGTAAACAACGAAGTTTGGATAAAACCTGTTCCTTTATTATGACGTAAAATGTCGGTAACATAAAAACATGCAAATATATAAGTGAAACTATAAAAGTGTCTAAAAAAAACCTTAATCTAAACTTCACTTGCTATATTTGCTTGGACTAATCATAATGCAAATCCTCTTTGGAAGCTTACATAGCTAGGTAGCGTAAATACCTTACACTATGCAGGGGTGACGTCATATCCTCATTTCGAATACATTTAAATCAGTAATGAGATACGACAAACAAGTATTTCAATGGACATCACTGGAATAATTATCCAAGTATTAAAACCATTCGGCATTCGGCCAGCGGTCCGGGTCCACAAACATTAATTGAATTTTACGTCATTTCGAGTCCGCCATTTCCAGCCAGTTGTTAATGGCTATACTTTCGAATGCAATGAATGTATGAGGGTGTCAAGTTATAGTGGTTTTAGTTTGATTTGAGCACTCGTTGTGGTGAATTTTAGTGTCGATGAGTTATATGTTATTGGGGCGTTATTTATTTTATTCAATAGCTATTTGATTGTCTTTGTTTATAGTCTTTTGTATGTATTTTATGTGCATAATGTTTGATAAATGTACGCCACAGGGCAGATCACAGTGGAATGAAGTTGCTTCATATAATATAATACCTATCTTATAAGCTATGACTCGCAATAAATCAATTTGAATTTGACGTTGACCTTTGTAATTAGTTTAGTTATTATTTGTTTGTAATATAGTTAGCTAGTTTTCTATTGTATTGAATATCATAGTACAAATACAATGACATTCAAAGCAATAGAAAACTAAATATAAAATCATTCTAAGATAAAATGTGAACCATTTCAAGACAGTATTTACATCTGCGCCATAACAGCAGTATTTAATTAAAAACAGGCATCGGCTAGGCCGCATTAATCCTACAACCTAGGTTTGTGTCATGCGCGGATCTAGCTATCTAGATTGTAGATTAATTCAAAGCGGTCACTTTACCCGGGCTAGCAGTTCTGTTTGTTAGTGTTAGAGGCTATTTTTAAATTTATTCTTAAAAAACTATTTTACTGACTAGATATGTATTAAATCATAAAGATTTTTATGTCGGCTTCGAGTTTCGTATATCAGATATTTTTGTAATGATTTCACGCAAAAACCTCTGGACCGATTTCGAAAATTCTATCACCGTTAAAAAGCTGTTATCTCACTATATCACTATAGGTTATATAATTATGTACCGTCAGTACCGGCACGTACAGTCAGTAGGTTTTAAGGAAAAAATACTTTAAACTTGTTTTTGTAATTAATTAAAGTAAAAGGTGTTTCATTTAAATCTCTTTGTGCATACATAAGTATTTTAAATAAACATTGTTCGTAATTTTATCTTATTCGATAAACGATATTTTTTTTCGATAATTTCTTCATTTTCACTGTATTGGTCGTGAACTATGCATAATTTTATATGTAAAAAGAATTTTAGTGTTTCAATCCTATAAATATATAGTATACTTACAAAACATCTTTTAACAATACGCCCAATTTTAGTACATTCAGCATTAGAAACGTACGTTTTAAATATAAACTATTAATTGGTACAATACATTTGTGTATAAGAAATGTTTCACCATGTAAAATGCGTCGCTTAGCATGAAATCCAGTACCGAAAGGGATTATGTAGATTGTAGATGAACGCTTACCGTCGCTTGGAGATGCAATAACAAGCTAATGAATGGGTCATTATGGGTGAAGGCGAACGGTTTGCACGGCCATTGTGGCGTTTGACGAAACCATGTTTTGTGACTGGTTGAATGCGCCGCTGTGAGAGTGTAAAAACCGACAATGGTCTAACTAGCGAGATTGGAAATTGTCGAAAAATTGTGACCCGTAACATCTGTCTGTTTGTATTTTATTTAATTTATTAGTTATTATTTATTTATTAGAAATTATTTTTATTAGACTTTAATAGCAACTCCAATTTCTCTATATTTTTTAAATAAACTGAATTTGTAATAATTATCAATTGAACTAGCATATCATATTTATGCCACAATCCACTGTTACAATAATGTAAAAACCTAAATAAAGATTTATTATTATTATTTATTATTATGTATGTGTGTGTTTGTAGTTCAATGTATGAGTCTATGAGTTGTTTTACGCTTGCAGTATGAGTGCGCGGACGCGCATGTTTGTGTAAGTATGTGTGTGTATACGCGTGCGTGTGAGATATCTAAAGTATACGCCAAATCACTATATAGTAATATATAGTGTTTTATTACTAATTACTATAAATAATACAAGTTTAGAATACTGAATCACATTTATTGCAACGTGTCATCTAAATAAGCTTTATATTTTACTAGCTGCACCCCGCGGTTTCACCCGCGCAAGTCCGTATCCTGTAAAAATGTCGGGATAAAAAGTTGTATGTTATTGTACCTGTATGTTGTCCTCCAGTTGTCCAGCTGTTGATGTACCAAGTTTCATTGCAATCGGTTCAGTAGAGTAACAAACACACACACATCCTTACAAACTTTCGACTTTATAATATTAGTGGGATTAGTAGGAAAGGATAATCGACCTCTATAAAATAATATATGCTCATCTTATTTAGCACTCAAATAATTAACGGCAAACTAATCTATCCAATAATTTTTCTTCTCAACGATATTTTATTATTTTATATGGATGTTTGAATTCGCTGTGTCATCGCTCCGTCAAAAACGCAACAGCTGTCAAGATGACAGACACATTTCCAAATATTGGACCTAAATATAAACTACTTTAAAGGCGTAAATCCTGGCATACGTCGAACTCACCGGTTCAAATAGATTTCCACCAAAAATAGCTATCCAATTGAAATTCAACACGTTTGATTAGGCCCAATTGTTAGCAGTGGCAGCCGGTTCGATGCCCGGCCGAGGTCGTGACGGGAATGCCTCACGTGACTTGTATTTCAAGTCACGTGCACATATTTTGTATTTTATTGTAAAGTTTGGCTGTTCGCGATACTCTTCCGCTGTATTTTTATTTATTTCTTTACTAGCTGTGACCCGCGCCAGCTATCTACGAAGCAAAATAGTATTATTATTCACCAATAGATGTCAGGAAAAAAAGAACACGAATATGACATTTTCTAAAAAAAATTCCTAGCTAGATCGATTTATCGCCCCCGAAACCCACTATACACAAAATTTCATGGAAATCGTTGGAGCCGATTCCGAGATTCCAATTATATATATATATACAAGAATTGCTCGTTTATAAGATAATTATTTAGTGCACACTTAAATAGAAACAACATGTATGTGTAGTTGCTGGTATATTTTGCTCACTTTATCTGAGTATGTGTGATTATGTGTGTGTAGGTTTTTTTAGTAATATAGAAGTATGTCATATGGAAAAGATAATACACAATCAAATAATCATAGAGTCAATTGCTATGTGTTTATTTATTTATTTATTTATTCTTTATTTCATTATTTTAAAAACTACAAAGAAACTTAATTTTATTTATTTATTTATTATTTATTACAGAAACAGTGGTACAAAATAATGCAGACCCTGACCTTCGAACTAGTGGTGAACTGTGTCTCGAAGGCCAGTTTCTTCCCAATCTTTTATCGTTTAATTTAATAAAGTTACAATATAAACAATTGTCGGTCTTATCGCTATATAGCGATTTCTTATAATTGACATGAATAACTATTGATAATAAATTGATAATATTAATTGTTAATTGTCTCGTAAGCGTGGTTTAAGCATTACATTTGTTTTACTTACTGCTGTATGTTTAATTAACCAAATAAAATAATATCTAATAACTCTAGTTTGTCTATTTGATTAATAGGACTAAATTAGAAAGAAGAAAGAAAGAAATAAATTACAATTACAATTTAAATGCTTATATTGGGTGTGCAAGCGTACTGTCTGTGACTTTTTAACCGACGTACGTTAGACTTTTTAACCGACTTGAAAAAGGGGGGGTTCTCAATGCAACTGTATTTTTGTGTGTGTTTCTCATCAGATGACACTTCAGTGACAATCCATAATGATGTTTATCAGTGAACCGATATTGATGATTATTCTTTTATATTAAAGGTACACTTTTTAATTAGGTTTATTTCTGACAAGGAGAAAATAAAAATCATTTATCTTCAATCATCTATAATTGTACCAAATTTCATCCAAACTGGTTCAGTGGTCATGGTGCGAAGAAGAGACTGACAGACATTTGCAATTGTAATATAAGTGTGGTAAAATAATTATCGACCCCGTATAACAGATAAAATACATATTTAGTGTAAATCCTACTAATATTATAAATGCGAAAGTTTGTAAGGATGTGTGTGTGTTTGTTGCTCTTTCACGCAAAATCTACTGAACCGAATGCAATGAAATGAAATGGTACGTAGACAGCTGGACAACTGGAATAACATATAGGCAACTTTTTATCCCGATATTCTTACGGGATACGGGCTTACGCGGGTGAAACCGCAGGACGCAGCTATTATAACATAAATAAACAATCTTCCTAGATTGGTAAATATTGAAATTCAATCACTCATACTAATACATACACACACACTCTCAATACTCAAAAGGGTATGTGAAAATCAATATATATACGGATATATATTTCATTTCTATGTAATTCGATGAAAGAGATTGAGCCTCACAACACAGGGGATCCTAGTGTGAGGTTCAATGCAATATACGTATCCGTATCATATAAAATTTTTGAAACAAATAAAGAAATTTTAATTTTTAACTTTATTCCACGCTGAATTTTTTTTTTTTACTTGAATATAGCTTGAATGCTAAAACAAAACAAGGGCATCGAACCCACTATACACTCAGCACGCTTCAATATTAAACAGATATAAGCATCAAACTCCTAATACTCACGTTTCGGTGGATGTAATGGCATCTGCATTCAAAATGGCGGCATATTCGTTCGGAAACGTGACGCGACACCCGCGTGCAGCTTACAAATATGCTGGATTTTTGTAAAATATTTAAATATTAATGCTATACACAAACAGGGCAACTGTAAGTCTAGATCGTGTGATTGGATAGTTTCTAGAATGTTGTGATGCTGAGGTTTGTTGTTCCTGCAAATTAAATCTATAATAATATTATAAAGCTGAAGAATTTGTTTGGATGAACGGGCTAATCTCAGGAACTACTGATCCGATTTGAAAAATTCTTTCAGTGTTAGATAACTCATTTGTTGAGGAAAGCTTTAGCCTATATTGCCCGCATTGAACTTTAAATTAAACCTCTTGCATAGGTCTGTTTTACTCAGGTGTTAAAACCAAAATTGTTTCTACCTCCTAGTAAGATTGGGAAGGGTCTGAGCGAAACACTTTCAATGATTTGTTGCTGATTTTTCAGATCTTTGCTAGCGTGTCCTATATATAGGAGAGCAGCGAAATAACGAGACAGTTCTCGAAATGCGTATACAAATCAAAGGGATAAAGAAAGGATAAACGGACTGACTGGGAAGGGTATTGTAAAGGATGTGAGCCTTTAAAAAAAAACGAGTATTAGACACATATTTAAATATTCCTAAATTCTAAATACAAATAACTTGCAAAAATAGACACATACACATGAAAAGCATAAGTTCCTTCGGCGCAGTCGGGTACATAGCTATATTACATAGCTAGTTCTTTAATCTATCCCTCAAGTGTGCACGAACGTAAAGACAGACCTTTCTTCATAAATTACGTATCACGCAAACCACTTTACCAGTTCGATAAATCTTAGGACTTCCTTACCGAAGAACTGTAACCTGGGAGTAATAGGGACTCTTAAATATTCGACCAATAAATATATATTAATATAAACGCATTGCACACAACGTGATGAAATCCGAAATGAAATACTAATGTTCTAGTTTGAAGCGAATAAACATTAAAGAATTTATATTGAAAACAATGAAACTCAACGGCAGTAATAGTTTTTTTACACTATGTCATTTCAATATGTCAAATTTATTTCTTTGGAAACGGAGGATTTTTTATATAATTCGAAACACATACAGCTTATGTCACTCAGTGAAGTTTCAGCTTTCTTATGAAATAATTTTTCAGTGGTTCTTGCTTGAAAACGATACAAATATACAAAAACACAAAAGTTTACTCCTTATAATATCTTCTAATACAAAAAATTCTCGTGTCACAGTTTTCGTTGCCATACTCTTCCAAAACGGCTTGACCGATTTTGATTAAATTTTTTGTGCTAATCCAGTATCTATGAGAATCGACCAACATCTATTTTTCATACCCCTAAATGATAAGAGTAAGGCAGAACAGTGTTTGCTGGGTACAGCTAGTTAGTGTATATTGTTTTAAACACCACTTTCATATTAATGTCATTAAACAAGCTTATATAATGTATCTATACATAAATACGAGTTTATTTATATACTATACAGAAATCCTTTTAGAAATAGTCCTCTTCATAAAACACGAATATTGACATTATTTCGATTGTCAATGAAAGCTTTCGTTTCATAAATATCACGCGATTTAATAATGGGCGATGCAGGCACATCCTAGCATTGTAAGCATTTTTGTATATCGCATGCAATCTAGACACATTTTTGCTTGAACTCTTGCGAGTTATGTATGGGATAAGATAATTACGATAGGCGTTTAAGTCCTACTAATATGTATAATATAATTTTCTATTTTTATTATAATATTATTGTTACAATATTAGTATTGTATACGAAAATAGCTATCTGTCTATCTCTTTATCACGTCGAAAGCACAGTCCTAATTTCGATTAATATATGGTATAAATTATACTGTCTCGGTAAAGATATAGAGAGGTTTTTATCCCGGAATCCCACAGATCTGTGCAGGGAAAGCCCCAGGACAACAGCATAGACTTTCTTTTGATTACTCAAGCTACAAGGAGATTCCTGTTGCTTCTATCAACTACAAAAAAAAAAAAACAGGTTAAGCCACGGTTGGCGCGGTCGTAAGTTGGATGGGTGACCAATTGTTCTCGCAGTTTTCTTCAGCTTATTTGTCGTACGTTGCGCGTCCGACTCGCGCTTAGCAGACTGTTATAAGTTGTTTTAAAGCAAATAGCTCTCAACTTGCACCACTCTTGCGCACGTGAGACTTACGATACGAATATTTAATATTCACACGAGTACATATTCGATCCCGTGACATTCCCTGCTCGCTTCTGCGAGATAATTGAGCTTTAAATCTTCACCATTTTTTAGATTTGACGCTTTTATAAATTCAATTCATTTTAATTTTATTCCTCAATTGCTTTACTTATGTTTGATCACAATTAAATTACACAATGTATAACTATGATATGTTCAATCATTAGAATAAACTTATGTATGTAATAATATTGAGGATAATAAGTCATATATAAATAAATAATCTAATGGTTTAAGGTTGAAGAGTTTATATGTTTGTCTGAAAGCGCTTATCTCACTACTGGTTCGATTTAAAAAATTATTGAACCAAATTTAGATGGTATCACATGGAAGGTACCAGCTTTCGAATAAAAAAAATAATTAATAACGGTTCAACCACTAAAAAGTGATCAAACAAATTACACTAAATTGAGTTTGTTCTTTTTTAAAGTTAAAGAAAATATATAGTCACTTACACCAGATGTATCCGGAAACCTCGCTGATAAAAAGGCAAACAATATTAAATATTAAATAACTTTTCAATTAAATTAACGCCCAGCATCTCAGGTCACAGCCCGAATTCCCACCCGTGGGAAATCAGCGGATGTTACCAAGTTCATTGACCTGATCGGAAAATACGTTGGGTTTTTAATTGTGTTTATATGTTGAATAGTCATATAAAGGCTTGGATTTTTATTCTGAATATTTATTAACTTATCTATAAATAAGATAAATAAATAACAATTAAACAGCATATAAATATAACATTTAGCATGTCTGATATACCATAATATAAATGAAAAATATAAGACGGTATTGAGTGTGAGATATGGGATATGGTGTGGTGTATATTAGAATATTTTTTTATCTATAAACGCCGCTTTAACTTAGCAAACTTTAGAGTGGTTTTTACGAAGAATACTTATTATTTATTTCTTTCCATTGGCCCTCGAAACTAGGACTATTTCAGAGAACCTACTAAAGGTTAGGTTATAGAACCTAATATATACATTAATGGATGTATGGAAGATGAGAATCCATGGAGTGTTGTCACTTAAGAACCAGGGGACAGTTCTTTGGTATCATTGTTATATACATATTACATATATAGAATTAAAATGTAATTGGACATGATTTTAAAAGAGTAACTATAGAGCTCTGTAGAAACTGCTTTTCGAAACTAAAATAAAAAGTGCTTCTGTAAGAAGTCTAATTGAGGTTATAGTTAGGTATCAATGTTTGAGATTGACTTCTCTGTTCCATTGTCAGCTGTAAATCACCATACCACGCAGAATTGCATCTTTACCCCACATCCAACTAAATAATATTATGTAAGATCCAAGTCTAGCAATTTAAAGTGAAATTTCACTTGCGGCGTTCCCCGCGAAATAATCAAAGTTATAAACTTCACCAAGATTGTGGAGTTTTTAATTAGTATAAAACGCAGGGCGACTTTCAGAAACTCGCAGCCGCTGTTAGCGTTTATGGAAATTGTAATGTGAGTAGGTTATGTCCGCTTTACGGAAAGCGCGATAAAGTGCTGGTTTGGGCCGTGGCGGGTTCTGTATAAATAAGCAAGGGCTTTGTGGAGGAAGGAAGGTGGAAATGTTCCATCGAAAAAAGGGAGGATCCTCGACATGCCTACACGACTGGCCGGCCTGTAACCCTCAAGTGAAGAGTGTTGAAAAGTTGTAGCGAAAACATAGCGCTAGCGCGATTCAGAGATAGGTGTCTGTACACTCTTTAGTGACAGAATTAACTAAACTATTTAATTCGGTCGATACTAATGCGGATACTGAGAAAAAGTCATAAAATTATTGCATTGTCACTGACGCTTGATAACTGTTTAAAATTTAATTAAATCTTTTACAAAAAGGAGGTCTAAAGGAGTCGGTTACTTATAGACATGCAAACAGTTACCCTCCATATGTTACAGACATAACCAACTGTTGCTTAGCCAGATACCAGAAACACGTTATCTCTGAAAGTTTCAACTGTCTAACTGCCACGGTTCAAGACATACAGCCTCATGGCAGACGGACAGCCAGACAGACGGACAGCGAAGCCTTAGAGTTAAGGTTCTGTTCAACCTACGAAACCCTAAATATATTGTTTCAAAATCTTTAATTAAAACAGAAGTGATTAAGAAATTCATTGCCACTTTTCCACGGTACACCGTTTAAGCTGGTATCACAGTCGCTGACCATCATTACCGACAGCACATTACGTGTGTACCTCTATGAGGCATTTTGGGCTAGCGAGTGGGTATAAGTGTATCCTTTTCCTCGCCCTTCCCAATCCATTCCTTCTTTCCAAACATCAGTCCATTCCTCATCCTATTCCCCTTAATAGTGGGCATCGTATTTCACTTACCAGGCGAACCACCAGCTCAGTTGCCTGCTATGGCATAAAAAAAGAAAAGATTTATACATTTAGGCCGATAGCAGCGACAGTCACAGTGTCGTCAGCGTTTGAAAACTACCCTTAGGGTATAAGTTGTAGATGGAAGTTATTGGATCCGAAAAAACAATACTTAATTTATATAAAAGTGCATAATATACTTATAAGGGAAGTAATTAGGATGGTTAAATAGTAAAAATTATTTCAAAATAAGCCATTTTAATATTTATAATTTGATAATTCGCAGTATCTATAATTTTTCCTACTAACATTATAAATGCGAAAGTTTGTAAGGATGTGTGTGCGTTTGTTGCTCTTTTACGCAAAAACTACTGAACCGATTGCAATGAAATTTGGTACGTAGATAGCTGGACAACTGGAATAACATATAGGCAAGTTTTTATCCCGATATTCCTAAGGGATACGGATACGTTACGCGGGTGAAACCGCGGGGCGCAGCTAGTATAATATAAGTGACGGAACTTTCGTAGAAAATTTTGCATCTAAAATATTTTTAGGGTGTAGATACTTAATCTAAAAGCCAGATTACGAAGAAATCTTTCATAATAAAACTACTCTGGAATATTTGGAATAATGGATATTTTCTAGATAAGTCTGGAAGAGTTACTTGTGTCATTATAATTTTAAATCCGTTTTTCCAACATTATTGAATCTTGATGATGTTATATTAAAAATCTGTTATATAATTATTTTATTCTAGTTTTTCACTCTGTTCTCATTTAAAAATCATACTAGGTATATAGATCAGTGAATACTTAGGGTTCACGTATATCCTATCCTACTAATATTATAAATGCGAAAGTTTGTAAGGATGTGTGTGCGTTTGTTGCTCTTTCACGAAAAAACTACTGAACCGAATGCAATGAAATTTGGTACGTAGATAGCTGGACAACTGGAATAACATATAGGCAACTTTTTATCCCGATATTCCTAAGGGATACGGACTTACGCGGGTGAAACCGCGGGGCGCAGCTAGTATTATCAAATATATATATCCAACTATGAAAGACTTTTTGTAACCGGTGGAGCAGTCCTTTCAATTGTCAATTTGAAATCGCTACTTGCTCTTCAGCTATATCTCATTATCATATATAGATGTTTTAAGTTTTAGAAAAAAATTCGGAATCGAAATTTTAAATAATATAGTGATATAAAATAAACAGTTACGGTTACAATTATTTATCACAATGCGACAGTTCAAATATTTTAACACAGTACGAGAGATCTACTCTCCTCTTTGATTTCATTTTAAACGCCAGCATAAAACCCAATTCAAGAAAACACAACTTAAATGTCAAGGCAAAATTATTCGAGAGTAATTTCAATAAATGTTTTATTACACGTGTGAGGGGTAATATAATCCCAGCCTTCATTTACGCTTGTAAATCAGAGAATCTCGCGCGAGACTCCTAACAGCCATAAAGGGAATACACGTGGTGTCAACGTCAAATAAACGTATGTTATCCAGTCCTGTTTGTTGGAGGTGTGTGCAAGAGCTGTTAGCTTTATTTTATGCTAAAAGAAGTGTTTATGCCGGTGGGGAGATGCATCTTTTTCACTTTTATATGTCTTAGCGGGCACACGAGCTACTGGAAATGGTAGGCAACCACCACTGACCCTGAACTTTTGTAGAGATAGTACCTTTGCTAGATAGGATGAAGGGGATAAGGAAAGGATTGATGAGGGTAATATAGGAATGGATTGGGAAGAGTGGAAAGGATACAGGTTTTCGGCTTTACCCACCGAGCGATACACAGAAGCATGCTACTATTTCTCATGCGAAGTGGCCCAATTCGTGCCGAAAAAAGTTCGACTCTCACAATAAAAATCACCGATCGATTTTCCGTACGCATTAGTGGATGGTCAACACACCCGTATCCCGCCAGTCCTTTTTTTCTCGTCATAATAATATCATAGCTAAAAATCACAAGAAAATACTTCGATAATTCATATCCTAAGCTATTCTTACAGATCACTTCAACTCATTGTGTGGAACATCTGTCAAAATATTTGTGGAGAAACGTTTGCTCCCACAAATAATGTTAAAAATGGCGGGAAATGTTTTGATGGCGTGATAAATTATTTCAGATAAGGTGAAAGCTTTTCGGGTGGATTAAATTGGTTTTATAATGTTAATTACAGAATGGAGTGTAATTTTTGGTGGATAAATATGAGTTTAATTCATTGGGTATGAAAACATAACCTCTTTTTAACGCGCTTTTATTCAGTTCGTCTGTATGTTTACATGTAACGGTTTGACTTGACTTTGACCCACTTTAAACAGACTGATTTAATTTGAACTTTGTACGCCTACGAAGGACCGGCAACAATATAACAATTTCATAAGTATATCTTATTGTCCTTATTGGATGTTGTAGCTTAAGAACCACAGGACAGTTCTTTAATATCATTGTTGAATACATGTTAAATAAATAAATAAATACAATTAGTAATAAGTAAATAATATTACATGTTATGTAGAGTTAAAATGTAAAATTGATATTATTTTAAACAAGCAACTACAGAGTTTCTTGTCGGCTCTTCTCTGTAGAAACTGCTTTCCGAACCGGTGATAAATGTTAAAAGTAAGTAATGACGATTCAAAAGTGCTTCTGTAAGATGTCTAAACGAATAAATAAATGTTTGAGTTTATTAGGGTTGCCAGGTTGAATTTTTTTTTTCCTTAGATACTTCCTCTTTATAGATTAATTGAAATGAATAAGTTAATTTTATCATTTAAGCGTGATTATTTAGTTATTTTAAAAAATACACCACGTTAAAAAATGTAAAAGACTCAAATCACAAGATGCGTTAAAACATTTAATATTTCGATACTGCATGCTTTTAATATTTTATTATATTATTATAGCTAACTGAGCTCGTATGTGTGCGTTTTAATGATAAAACAAACAGCTCTTAAATTTAATTTTTAGTTTTATATCTATGGTAAACAGCCGACCAGCCAAACACTTCATGCTCTTCGTCCCTCGCCCGCGCTGGCCGTAACAGATGTTCGCGAAGCCTACACGGGACAGATCGCTACTAGTTTTGACGACGAATGTGCGCTTGATCTGTTCCTTATATATCGTAACGTATCTTAAGAAATAAATGTAAAAAATTATGTAATGGGTCCAAGGCTATACAACAAAATTTTCAAAAAAATATCCATTTATTCACTCACGAAAAATAAACTAAAGTTAGTTTTGAAAGAATGGCTTCTTACTTTGAATTATGAGGATACAGAGGTATTGCTAAATGTTGGGATGTAATACATAATGGAAGTAAAATACATTAAAATTAAGTATTTCTTTATTTATTTCTATTGGACTTATGAATGACTGGCTTTATATATCCAGTCATTCAATCCCAAGACTCGTCGTTGGTCGTAGGGTAGCGAGGAGTGGGGGCCTGGTGACCTAAAATACAGGTAAATTTTATTACCTAGTTTAGGCACCAGTCTCACACTTATTTATATACTGAATATGTGTAAACTTATGTACTTAAATGATGTGAGAAATAAACTCTTTTTTATTTTATTTTTATTTTATTAATAATTGTGGGATAAAAATCAAATATTCTATTTAAAACTCCCAATAGGGAATCCACATGGCATTGAAATGCTTTATAAATAATTATAACGAGGCAGGATTCGAACCCGCGTCTTTCTGCCATACCGTATCGTTACTACCAACATTTCTCAACCTCTACATTTAAACAAGCCAAAGTTCTAAGACTGTAAGTACAAATACTGACATTTGGAATTCTCTCCGAAACTTTAATATTGTCGACAAAACGCCAGAATTCAAAGCAAAGGTTTAGCATTAAGGAACTTGATGTATGGATGGAAAATAACCTCTCTTTACCCGGTTCGTCATGTATAAAACATCTCAGAGCACCGCACGGATGCACTATGTCAGCTGCCTAAACTGTGATGTGCGTCTATTCTGAGGAATGGTATTTAAACCGTTGCGATACCGTTATATTAAGAGTTCATTAAAGGTCATAAAATGGTATAGATCAATGGTTAAAGGGTTAAAGCTGGTTGCAGTTTAGGTAAGAATGTGTGAAGATTGGCGGCCTCATACCTATAAATCATTTCTTCCAGGCAACCGGTGAAGTTTTCCAACTTACTATGTATATATTTTATCCAACTTTATTTGAGAAAAACGACTATTAATTATACTGATAAATTCCATGTTCATATAAGCTTATTATTTTATATCTCTCTTGCTATAATCCAAACGGTAGTTGTCAGTAATACAGATAACTAATATTAATACTATACTAATAAATAAATACTGTTATATACGACTAAGCTTTGATTCATTTAATTCTTCGGAAACCATTTAGAGTCTGATGAATCAATCAATACTATAAATATTCTGCTGTATAAACATTATAAATATTAGCGGAATCATTCCTTCTTGTCAGTACAAATGCAATTTAATGAAAAGCAAAGAGTTTGCTCGACGTTCTTTGAATAAACGTTCTAGGAACATCAAGCAAAATATTATTTGTTTAACAGTATCGTTATATAAAAGAAAGAGTAAATAAAGTGCTTTTAATATCGTTCCTCAGAATAAGTACAATGCAGTGAATTCATCCTTCAAGAATCGGAGATTTATTGAGTAGCGTTAGCAAGTTCATAACCTGCTTTTGGTTGGGAACTAGACGATATTCCTTTCAATTGTTTTAATATTCTTGTTGTAAGGGAGTATGCGGTAATGTTAGTGACAACTTGTATGTCATTGAATGAAAGAAATAAAGATATTTTATGCTGGTACTTTTATTATGCACCACTATGGATTGTTAATTGTTTTCTTCGTTATATTTGGGTTGCCTGGTAGATATCGCTGCCACTTACACGGCCGTCTTCTGTGCATTGATAATAAATAGAGTATTAAAATTTAAAATGTGTTCATTATGGTAGTATAAATAACGTTTCATGCATTCCTTCGTTCGGAGGTTCTCAATTCGTAGCGTATCTTTTTAATATTTGTATACGGATTTCTCTATATAATTGCTCTTCTAACTTACTTTCTGCCCTCGACTTCGCCCGCGTATTCATAGAAAATTCCCTTGAGATGAGATGTTTTACGCGGCAAAGCCTATGTTACTCTTTAGCCTTTTAACTATATCAAAACATAAAAATCATATCATAAAAGCTTTGTTGGAACGTGAAAGAAAGACAAACAGACAAAAACATGTAATTTTATTTGTTACATTAGGATACATAGACGATATGTTGTTTTTAGAACATGTTTTTGAGACCAAGAATTGAATCTGGGACGTTGGGGTTATATCAATCAAGTACCTCCTTTCTTAGAAATTTTACAAAATATTAATCATAAGACAAAGTTAAGTATCTTAAATACTAGATACATAATCACTACATAGTATACAACAAAGTTGCTGTCTCTTTCCCTATGTCCTTGTGTGAGCTTAATCTTTAAAACTATTCAACGGATTTTGATGGGTTTTTTTAAATAGAGTGATTCAGGAGGAAGGTTTATACGTCCAATAACATCTATTAACGCCTTATTTATTGCAGGCGATATATATATATATATATATATATATATATAACTTTTGTTTAATTTTGGTCTCTTGTTTTATTAAATACATTAACTATCATACTTTAGAGAAACGACTGTCTAAGAAATATCTCTTAATAGTGAGAGACTCTTAACATTGAAGGACGAAATATAATAATAATGATACATTTAAAACCCTACTGTAACAATAACATTCATACTTCATATTTTAATAGAATTCATAATAGTATTTCACAACGTGTATAAACCAGCCGAGTTAAAAACACCGAATCAAATTACACGGCACGAGTCAGCGTTTTTCATAAAATCACATATTTCCTCCAATTCCCCTTTATTTACATAACAATGATGTTTTGTAAGCATCGTTGGAATTGCTTATGCATTTTGGGATTAAGAGAGCGTCATGGCGCAGAGTTTGTCTCCTTTTTTATTTGCAATACTCGATAGATAATTATTCTAGATTCTGGGCGTACCTTTATTTTGAGGTTTTTAAGTATATAGTATTTAAACTCAAACATTGAATTAATCTAGTTGACTTCTAGAAGCACTTTTGAATTGTTATAATATATTTAGAAATTAAAAACTTTTTAACGGATTTTCTACAACGTTTTTGATTGTAAAGTGTTCGAAACGTCGGGTTAATAATATAATGAATAAATCGCGTTATAAATCCGTTAAAAAGTTTTAAATTTCTAAATGTATAATACTCGCATAAAATCAAACATAAGAAAATACTATTATTATAATATAGTTTTACCATTTACCACATCATATATACTGAATGTCCCCTTGGTATGTTGGTTACCACGTGATCGATAAACAGTGATACTGGGTTCTTTATCCGAAGGGCTCTGACAAAAAAAAAAAGGTCTGGTAGGTGTTATCATTACTTCGCTAGATCCAGATGTATATTGCATCTCCCCATATCCAAGGAGTTAGGGGACTTCACACAGCCCTATAATCATTGTTAATTTTTTTTTTCTAAAGCATCTAGTATGGTTGATTAACTCTCTTTATGTGATAAAGGAATGAACGATTTTTTTTTATTTCGTTAAAAAAATACATATAAAAGCGAACAAAAAACTTAACTAACCATAAACAAAGTATACGTACACTGACTGCCTATCAGCTTGAAGCCTCCTATGGAAATTAGGTGTTTTATCATACTAAATTTATACTTGCCAATTTATCCACCACTTAGTTTACTTCCCCATATAAAAATCGTATAACATCGCTCTAATGCGACATGAAATTTATGAAGTACAAAACGTATTCTCCAAAATCCGCAAATACGATTAAGATCGACAACGTCTTCATATTTAAACTCCTGCAGAAAAAATATTTGCATTCACTTGCATTTTACGATACTCCCAGTGTGCCGAGTCGTGTCTTATCGCACCGAGAAATGCTGACATTTAAATACCTATTCAAATGCTCTCTTGGACTTGAACGGTATAAGCTTTGCTTTGCTTTTTAACACGAATTTATTATGATTGACGCAGCTGGTGACGAAACGTGGAATAATATTTTGGAAAATGTTTTTGTGTCAGTAGAAAGGAGTAGAATAAATCACTTATTTGTCCTGGATCTTGGTTATCTAAGATTGGCAAGATGCGAGAAAGTATTAAAATATCTGTAATATTTAATTCGTGCGACGTAATATCTGTGGGTAATTTAATATTAAATGCTAAACGGTTATGGCTGCAGCTGGTTTAAAGGATTATGACCACCATTAAAGCATTTGAGGTATTAAAATTTAACCACATAGCTCAGGGCGAAGGGATTTAATAGCTTTGACCATTCGGTCTATTCTGTGATTATATCTTTGAGTGGACCTTTGATAGTAGCCTTGTTATTTAAACGCTGGATGAGGAAATCACGAAAAATAAAGAGTATATGAAATATTTGCTAGTGTGTGTATGTGTGTGTGTGTGATTTTTGTGTGAGTTTTGTTAGTACTGTAAGTCGATATTACATAAATAACGGTTGTCTTGTCACGTAAACATATCACATTTGTAACATTATTGAGTATGTGCTCCTAAAATTTCTTTCAGTAAAATTAGAAACTTATATATTACTAGCTGCACGCCCTGGCTCCTCCCGCGTAGTAATACATCGTCATTGAAATAATATAAACTATCCGGTCTTTTAAGTTGGATCAAACTGCACATGTAAATTAGATTAAAATTAGGAGTCCATTGTGGACAAACAACGTGAACCGTAATTTATATATATTGAGATGTTTCAGTTAAAATCCTGTAAGTAGAGTCTGCTGTTAGAACACGTTCTTCCTAGTTACAACTAGTCGTATCTATATGCCTTTTATATAACGACTTCTAACTAGGGAAAGCACGATAAATCCTTGAACTATTTGTTATTTCATTTTTGATTGAGAAACACCCCAAAGTCTATCCAACTATGACAAATTCTGATGGTTCACAGAAATAATAACACGTTGTTTTTTTCGCTTGATGGTAAGTGATCACCACAGCCCATGAACACGCGCAGAGGCAGTGCCCTGCTTTTAAAGAGTAAGGAAAGGATTGACGACTCGACAGGGATAATGGACTGGCACGAGTGAGGAAAAGGAAACGGACCTCCGGCTCCCCCCTAACTATCACTAATTTACGCCTAGTTTTAAACAAAAACTATATAAATGCATATTGACACTATAATGATTTAGAAATTAAAGTCTTTTGAACGGATTTTAAACGCGATTTATTCATTATATTTTTAACCCGATGTTTCGAACACTTTACAGTGAGCGTGGTCACTGAATGTATAATACTCGCGTAAAATCAAACACAAGTAAATAGGACAGAATATAATAATATTTATTATAATATAATCTAATCGAAATAAAGAAACATAAAATACAATTTTCTTAACAGAATAAATTATACACTAGTTTTACGGTTTCCCTAGTTAGAACTAGGTATAATAAAGGATTTTAGTTACAACTAGTTCTAACTAGGGAAAACGCGTCCCAACGTCGAATGGATTTAAACGGTGACACATTTAACGTACCGTCTTAGCCCGGAAGGTTTTGCGAGGCTACGCTACAGTGGCCCTTTCGCAGGGGATCGAGAAAAGGGTCGGAGCACTTAACCCTTCGTCCAGGCGCTCGTAAATAACGGCATTTTCGAGGACATTATATTTTTAACCGACCCCCAAATAGAGGTTATTAAATTCCTCCATGTCATTCATTCCGCGGTTTTGCTCGTGTTGTCATAGAAAAGAAAGACATGCCCGCTTTTTGTGGGACCTCCGGCATTAAAACTATATTGAAGCTGTGTTTGTTCGTTTGAACGCGCTAATCACAGGAACTGCTGAACCGTTTGCGAAAATTCTTTTACCGTTTGATAGGGTCGTTATTTCTGAGACTATTGTATATGCAATACTTATTTATATTACATTTATATTTTTGTATGTATGTAACGATTTCACGCAAAAACTACTGGACTGATTTCAAAAACTCCTTCACCTTTAGAAAGCTGCACTTCACTAAGTGACATAGACTTTATAATAAATACCATGGACGAAGCCGGGGCGAACGGCTAGTATATAAAAATGAAACTTCATGTGAGTTTATTTTTATATACAAGCCATTCTTGTGTATGATAAAGTCTTGTCTGGACGAATAAATAATTCGCCATTACGGAGGGAAATAAAGGGATCCTTTGAACTAGGTATTCACTACCGGATGCGACGTCAGTTATGAATTTAAGTATAGAATGTTCGGACTGCAGACTTCAGGCATTATAACTAGATCAGGTCTCGTTGCCTCCGCTGTGGAAACTGCTTTCCGAACTGGTTATGTTAAAACTATGTTATGACGATTCATAAGTGCTTCTAAAAGACTAATTGAATAAATAAATGTTTGAGTTTCGATTCGCTATAAGTTTGTTTCTTTTTTAATCAAATAAATTTCCTCGGGAATAAAATGTTGCACAGCAGTGAAATATAGCCAAGTATATATTTATTTATTTATTTATTTATTTATCCAAATCACATACCATTACAGGTTACAACCCAATGCGACAGCGACTTACAACGAAAAAAAAAAATATAATTTAAATATCTAGATACAAAAGTCATTATTATAAATTCACGTTATAACGACAAACAAAATAATTAATAAACACTCTCACACAGTTTGATATTCTGATATCTAGATTGATAATATCTTCAAAGGGGGATATTGGAAAATTAATTCCCATAATTAAAAAGTGATTTACAAACATGATTAACAATATTAACCTATATTTGAGTCAACCTACTCACCTACCGTCTAACTAAATCCGTGTTCCATCATAACTTCATCTGATATCCAGCCATTTAATATTGAGATTTGTATCGCACAGCGCAAAATTCAATTTTATAAATTCACAGCAAGCTTGGTATTTCAGCTCTTTGATGCATTGCTGGCTACAAATGTAAGTCCTTTGTGAAGATATGCGAATGGCCAAAGGCTAGCAAGTTTGATGACTATTTCGTAGAACCGTTTGCAAAACGTTAGAAAATGTATGGGATTATTAAAGTCCCTTTTGTATAACTGCTAAAATATTAGGTTTAGTCTCAAATGCATGAAGTAACTAGTGCGTTATAGGTAACGCTACTTTATATAATTAGACAGTGACATTTAACGATCTTATGAGAGAGATAAGTATCATGTTTTTTTTGGTGGGGAAATCTTGCATTAATATCCACGGCCCCCGAGGAGGAGTCGGGGGTTATGTCGGATTCCTACCGACTTCAACCCCACTGTGTACAATCGAGACGCTTTAGTGAAGGGGCCATGGGAGCAGATTTTTATTCGGCTACGACCCCCGCGGTGACGTATGTTCCTACTCCAGGGACACAGGCATCCTACGAGGGTTAAGGCTGGCCACGCTGGCCATGTGCGGGTTGGCAGATGTCATGACATGCATCGAAATTTTGATTCTTCGACATGCCAGTTTCCTAACTATATTTACCTTTACCGTTGGATTGTATTATTGCCATAAAATTGTAAACACACAGATTACCACATAACTTGCCAGATTGCACTGTCGAAAATCTGTCATCCATAACATACTGCTTACAACATAACGAATTATTTTTCTGTAGATTTATAATCTATCGAAGTCCTTTCTCAATTGTTTATGACCTTGAAACGGTTTTATTTTGAAAGCAACGATACCACAATAACAAAGAAACGTTACTAAATTTAACACCAGTTATTTCCATGTTTTAAGTCGTACGTCTCGAAAATAATGCACGAATCCATACCAACATAAACAACATTAATTCACTAGCTCCGTATTAACCAATTCTACTGTAGATTAATACAAATTGTGCCCACAGATAAATAAAGACAGATGTATATTCATGTTCTGGTCGAACGTAGCTTATTCATTAGAACATTCGCCTAAGTTATAGCTCTGGTGAACTATCGGGGAGGAAATTGGATCAGGAATTGGTTTGAATTCCTACTGGATTTTCAAATGTTATAGCACTTACTATATTATAGCAATCTATTTTATTTAGCATATCATATACTGGGAAGGTCACTAGTGAGTTGATCTTTGTATAATAGGACTATCAAAGAAGATCGTCTACCTCTAGCACTACGTTTCCACAATGGATATAGCATTACTCAAAGATATCACGCTTAAATCCTCGAGAAAGATTGAAACAGGTACTATAATTAAGTGTCAGGTTTTTCTGAATATTTACATATATTCAGGAGGTAATTTTTGAAAATGTAATCGGTCAAGGCTAAGTCGGAGATGTGATACTAAGGGTTCCGTACAAAGGCAAAAATAATTATTTGTTCACCCATCCAATTTCAGGCCGAGCCAACCGTTGCTCTCTCGATTTTTTATTATTTGATGTTATATCGGCAATAGAAATACATCATCTCTGAGAATGTAAATAGTGAGATTTTCTGATGAATCCAGAACGTGATGCTTGATCCGTCCGTTTTGAACTGATTTCATTTCTAGCTTAAGTGGTGCTTTAAGAAGATTCGCATTTTTCCATCGAAATTGTCAAACTCCCTAGTTTTTGTTAACTTGCTATAATTATATTTTTACAACTGATGTCGCATCTAGATATGAATAAAAAATGCTATGTCGTCGCCCGAACCTGAAAGCACAAAATGTATTATGATTAAATTAATTAATTACATTCAATTATCGCCAATTCAACCGCATGTTATGTAGGTCGAATCAATCACTGAGAATATTGTCTACCTATATAATTCAACGCTAAATGTGTCGAGAACGGTTAAACCAAATGGGCTAAAAATTTGTAACGTTTTCAGTCATGCATAAGGCATGTTCTTACGAACAGAAAAATTGTCATTTTCCATTTAATATCTACATATTAAGGTTAATATGTAGATATTAAATGGAAAATGAATAGGTATTTAACCTTAAAATGTTTCTTTCCTTTCTTGTTCTCTTCTTCTTTGTTTGTTAATCTTCCTCATTTATATGTGTTAAATAAAGTATATTGTATTGTATTGTATTGTAAGTATCGAAATCATCTCAATACCTAAATTTGTTCCATCCAGTCAGAGAGATTTCCATATCTAACATTAACGCAATCCTACTCGTATATTCACACGAATCATTTTCAAATCTTTCGAATACTAATTATCAATTTTTATTGTATAATTTTATTTCAATATTTTCATAATGTATCACACCAAACTATTGTATTGTTAATTATTTCATTATTATCACACTTGACTTTTTATAACTTGAATTATGTTGTAGGTTCCTGTAATTAAAGGTACAGAAAACCATGTATGTAGCAAGCTTTACAAAAATGTTAACTGTATACTTTGTTGGAAATTATTAATAAAATAATAAAAAAATATTCTTTATTAATAAATAAGTCTTCTAGGGCCCAGTTCATACAGTTTGACACAGATACGGATGGCCATCAGACAGACTAATATCTGCATAGCAAATAGCTCGCAGCCAAGGCCACCACACAGCATTAAATTTTATACGATATGTAGATCCCATTGTCCTCTTTCACAATTGGAAAACCATGAATATATTCATGTATTCAGCACATATGGCGGGCATCCAAAATCTTTTATCTGATTGTATCAAATGGCGCAGATCTGTCTATATGGTTTTAAAAATGGCTTAGTGATGTAAGATATGATTAATATAAAATGCTGTCTTAGGTCATATCATGAGTTTTCATACTTGTAAGTTTTAATCATAACTTTTTTGTATTATTAATTTCTATATTACTTTATATTAATTGCTCAATACTAGATTACTGCCCACGGTTTCGCCCGCGAGCCTTAGTTTTTAGTGGTTTTTTTTTTAAGTTAAACGACGCTACGATTTCCAAAATACAAATTACTCTTCATATTACCCATAAAATTTACGAAAATGAAGTAAACACAACTAAACTATACAAATATAAATCTCGAATTTATCCACGAATCTCTTCGTGTAACAGCATCCGCTCTCATTAAACTACTGTGAAATACAAACGTGAATAACTCAGACCATAGTCTGCGATCTTTAGCTGTAAACTTTCAACTATAAACCAGTCTATAATTATTATCCTATAAAGAGTTAAAGAGCTTCCTTTGAAACACGAGGCATGATTTGATTTCCTTTGTTAATCGTGACGTTCAGACAGATATTGGTAGCAAACTTAGTAGTAATTATCGACATTTTAACGGATTTTAAACGTGATCTATCCATTATATTATAAAACTCGACGTTTCGAACACTTTACTGTGAGCGTGGTCACGCTCGAAAAAGTCTTTAAAATCTGCTCAACATGTGTGGCTTGATAGAAATATCGTAGTCAAGCGCTTCCCTATGTACACACGAAAAAACATAACAAAGTTACTAATCGAATATTCACTTATACGAAATTAATTGCATGTATTTTTTTATTTTGTGGATACCCTCTTTCACGATACATGTCGGTTTTCTTCAAGTAGGCCAACGGAAAAAAAGTATTTAGAATCCCCTTAATTAAATCGTATTTTTATCATGGTATTTATGTGCATTGTATGTCTAATTTTGTACAAACATAGTTTACACGCTTATAAAACATATATTCTTTAACCGTTCCCTTTTGAATTAGATCAGCGACGAAACCCTGAAAAAATATTTTCGGGCAATATCATAATTTGTGTGTTAACCCATTAAGATTGAAATGCTACAAACATAAATAAAGTATTACTACTTTTATGTAACCTGAATATTAATAATTTTCATATGAAATATAAAGTATATTCCAAGTTATTTTTCCACACAACTTTTAAAACAACGTCATATCTCATATATCCAATGTTCACTTACGTTGATGACTTAAAATGTATGTTTTACTTAAGAAATCTGAGCCAAGTATCTTCAATTGAATCTAGAGAAGTGGGTCGCATAACTTACGTATTTAATTTAATCTATTAACGTTTATTTTTTTAAATAAAAGTAATATATATAGCGTATATTTTTATTTGATTAGATTTAGTTTTATAGCATTGAAAAGTTTTATAAATGAGAAATTTTGAAGGAATTGAAAAAATTTAATCTCAGGGCGGGATTCGAACCTGCGTCTTTTTTCCATACCGTAGCAACGCCTAGTCTCTCTGCCACCTGTGATCCCGCCACAGTAATAGTAGATGTATTGATTTATAATATCTATAATATTCAACATACTTTTCTTGGGATCACCCAGCCCCTATGACTTCTCTTATTTTTAAATTCCTAGTTAGGGAGCTAATTTTGTTTTTAGTTTTGCTAATTAAACTATGTTAGCGAACTAATGTAACAATATTCGATATATTAAGACGTTAGTTGATTTTTTTTTAGTAACTTTACTTAGTTTTATTTTTGTTTATTTTTAAATTATCATAGTAATTGTAACGCAATATAAATGTAAAATATATATCTCTATGTACATTTATTTATTTTAAACAACCGGTTTGAATTTAAGCAAATGAATGTGGCAGTGTTATAGACTAAAGATGGTGTACATTAGAACCTATGTTAATTGTTTTTGGCTTCAATATTCATTGGCATTATCAGTATGATAAATTACGTTAAACTGAAAGGTAAAATTGACATGATTTTAAAAGAGTATCTATAGAGTTTCTTGCCAGCTCTTCTCTGTAGCAACTACTTTTATAACCGGTGGTAACTAGTGAATATTAATCTATGTTATGACGATTAAAGAGTGTTTTTAGAAGTCTAACTGAATAGATAATATGATAGTACCTCTGTAAATGCGCTGTCCGCTTTTATGGGGTAAGGAAAAAGGAAAGGATTAACGACTGGAAAGAAGGAATGGACTAGGACGGGTGAGGAAAAAGGAAACGGGCTTCCGACTCCGAGTTTGAGCTTAAATAACTTTCACACACACAAATCATACTCCAACCTATAATTTCACCGCGCACATAACATTATGGTCCACCACTTAAACTTTCAATACTAGCTTACCAGGTACCAGTATGACATATAACCAGTATTACTGAGAGAACAAATAACTTTAGCCTGAAACGATTTGTGTGCTGGCTGGCCGCCAGGGCTGTCCTCTTACAATTTACATGCCCGTTAAGAATATGCGATTCACTTTAGAGTTTCGCTGTTTGAAGTTGTGAGATTATATGGCGGAGCGAAAGCGGAAGCGAGTTTCAACTAGGAGATTCTTTTTACACATACAGTATTACGTATAGTATTGTGATAATTCTGGTATTATGCAATTATTGATATAAAGCAATTGGATTTAAGGCTAACTAACTGAATATATGAAATGGGCTGAGTTCAGTAATGCTCGTTTTGGATCTGCAAACATAACATATAATAGAAAAATACATGATTTCTAAATGGTAGAAATCTCTCTCTCTTAGTGACTCTCTCTCTTATAAACATGATGAATTGCATGGTAAAATTGATTGAATAATGCAAAATTTTTAATAATATGTCTTAAATAATTTTATAGAATTCTTATTAGTCAATAAACGCAATGGTTATATAATATATAGCAAATAAACTGTATAGAAATGGCTTGTAAGCGAGTAAGTGTTTTGGTATATATATGATAAAACTCAATATGAAACTTCTACTTCTATAATAAAAAAATCACTTTCTCTCATCGTGCTACGACCATTTATATGCAAATAGCTATCTCGCTATCGCTTCGCTCGTTACAGACTCGAAACACTAAAACCGTACGAACTTTGCTTGGCTATAAACGGATACGGCTGGAAAATATGGTAAGTAATTCAATCTGTGTGTTTGAGACGCTTAAGTATTGAAAAAAGTTCCACAGAACAAAATGTAAGTGTGCGAAACGATAATTGTTCATCCAAAAATAAATTTCATCGAACATTCCTGTCGCGACGATTTTCACGCGCTACAAAGTCTCGGAACATCGTCTTCAAATAAAAATAAACATATTGTATTTTTCTTTCAAGAAATGTTAACCTTAGAAGTGGTTTTATACCATGTGATGTAAAAGTGAAAACACGTTGGAACCGACCCGAATTCGGAGAAACAAAAACAGGTAGGATTTTACAAAATGTTGCCGTAGGTCTGTATCCTTTTCCTCACCCTTCTCAGTCCATTCTTTAAGTCATAAACCCTTTAAAAGTGGGTACCGCAGCAGCCATAAATATACAAACGTTCATAGGCAGTGGTGATCGCTTACCATCAGGCGAACCTCAGTTGCACGCTATGACATAAAAACGTTTAAGACTGGCTCTCGATCGTTGATCGTTGTGGATCGTTGATCCACACTCGAAATTAAAATCTTGATCCATCGACGGGTTAATTTCACGTCTATTTTAGAGTGGAATTCAAACGGTTGTAGATCAAAACAAGATTTCAGTTCGGTTAACAGGTTCTTGAATATTCGCAAAGCAAATGATGTCTTTGTCATTCATATTGGAGTGTCTCGGAGTTTAAAGCGCTACGATTGATTGCTATGCTTCTTTTGGGAATGGTTTGATCGGGTTCTTGATTTGTTTTTATTGTCGTTGGGTGGCTGATGTTTACCTGGAATCAATATTGCTTTTTAGTACATTATTTAGTGCTGTAGTGTTTCTATATCTTTATTTTAATGTGTGTTTATCAAACAGTATATTGCTAGTCCATGGAATAGAAGGAGACACGGTGTCCTTTTATATACATCTTTTCTTTTTTTACAGCACTATGGTTAAAAACTTCATATTATAATGAAATATTAAGTATTAATTTCAGTGCGAGAAAGTTAAGGCGCTACGCCCTTATCAAACTTGCAATTGAAGTATAACATAGAAAATACATGAAAAAAATAAAGAAAACCCGTCATCAACTTTTACGGAGCCTATAATATTCAAAAGGTTGAACAGATTTTCATGACAAATGTCTAAATAGATATATGGCTAATACAAATGACAAAAAAAAAAACAAAACCACAAGAGATTCGTTCATTTCAATGTTATGATAACACAGACGGATATACAGGCAGAAACTAAACTTCCACCCATCTCTTTTGCGTCAGGGGTTAAAAACAATTTCTAAGTTGTCATGTCATCTCGTAGAGATAGCAAGAGCTTTAAATTAATAGTTTAGTTCCACAATAAATCAGAGAAGTTAGGACAGCGTGATGCGGGTTTTAGGCCTGGTGTCGAAGTGTTGTAGTTTGGACACACTGGAGCGAAATGTTGAGATCAAAATATAAATTCCGATGCGACAGACAAGGACGGACTGAAAAAAGTTGCCGAGGTTGACTGATGATAATTGTAAATTAATTTTGTTAGAAAAATGCTTGGTTGAACTTTGAGGTTTGAATGGACACAAGTGACAGATTATAACTGAAGACATAATAAATAACTTGTTACAAGTTATTTACAAAAATATCTATATATATGTATAAAAATGAATCCCTATTTCCCTTGGTCACGCCATCACACGTGAACGGCTGGACCGATACCGTGACGTGAGAAATGAAAGAGCTATATAGGTTAAGCTCTATCACTTTTCCACACTGGCATAAGTACTGCTTTGCGACGTCATGGCATGGGTGATTATCACTAAATTATTTAAAATAAAAATAAAAAATAATTCGCTATTTCAAGGCGAATCTAAGGATTTATAATATCATTGTAAAGTTATATGTAATAAAGCACAGGAAGCTCCATTCACGTAGCTGTTCTATTGTCTTGCGTTTTAGCAAGTCATCGAGCTGTCTTCTACTTTCAATGAACTAAAACCACAAATATTTTAAAGCTATATACGTATAATGTTCTTGTAAATCTGATCGATACATACTAATGAATAAAATTACAAATAAACCCTATATATGGTACTTTTCGTGTCTGTTTGTTGCTGATCTCAAATACGCAGGATACTAAATTTATAGAGTATGGATTTATATTAGCTTGCATTTACACATTCGTTTGAATGCTCGAATATAATATAATATGTCGAAGCATGTGCAGTGGTTAACCCGTGTCCCTAGAATCGAGGTGTCCTGGGTTCTATGCCCGGTGGGGACTAACGAGAAAAACTCTGTATGGCAGGGCACAGAAGGCTGATCACCGAATTGTCCACAAAGAAAACAAGTGAAGCATATTATCTACCCCATACCCTATAGGTGAGATCACTTTATGTGTGAACAATGCACTAGTTATTCTCCATGAGATTCGCGTATTCGCGTTGTGTAAGTTTGGTCATTTGCAAAGCAAATCAACGGGCGGTGCTGGCCATATCGACCCACCAGCTCCCGTGCCAACTCTCATCTCATATAAAAAAATAAATAAGAAACAAACCAAACTTCGCCACGAAAATAGAATAGTATCATAGATACATTTCGTTGACATGTATTTACGGATTCACATAGGGCCGGCTCGCGCTCGTAAATCAGAAAGTTCTCGCAACTTTGCTGCTACGAACTAGCGTTTTTTTATTGCGAGCCTGTGATTTGAATAACTGTGATGGATCATGTGTGATTTATCGTTGCCGTGAACTATTGGCTGTGTTTTAGTTTCAGTTCTGGAAGGATAATAGTGACATATAGTTTGGTAATGGATTGGTGTGCTTATTTTTTGTTTGTTGAGTAAACTGTGATGTTAGGTTGATTTTGAAGCCACGGTGGCAAAATGTCAGCATGCAGTCAGCAGACCCCCACTCACTGTAAGAAACCCAGAGCACGTCACGTATTATTTCACAGCGGTTTTCTATGGATGTGTTTCTTATTTTGGGGTGCAATGTTTATTTTATCTATATAATGCTAGTAGATTAAACATTGCTTTAAAAGATAAGATTATTTATTTATTCAAATCCCCTTCCAAGTCCACCTACCTACGTAAAACCTTTTTTTTCACATCAAACGTAACACCCTCCGTAATTTGAGCCACGCGAAAAATTTACCATAGTGACTATATTACATTCTTAGTAAGACAATAAGTGTTCGATAGAATTCCATTCCGCAGTTATCCGGGTTATTTCCTGGTTATTTGGAACGTCTCGTACGGGCAATGTGGGTGAGGAGCTGGCTGATATTTTTCTTAATGCTTGTTATTCAGTTAAGAAGTTAAGATGTAAAAATGAGTGAAACAAAACAGATGTCGCTATTTATTCATTTACTATTCGCAATATATGAAAGAGTAGAACAAAGAAAGAGTAAACAACGCTATGCTTGGAAAGTTAGAGTAAGGTAATTAGATGCTACTATCTACAGGATATTTAGAGAAGTTACAAAGACTAAAATATTGTTTTCTGACTAAATTATTCGACACACTCGTAATTGTTTAATTGATTTTTAGTATGTGGACCTCTTCCTTTTCCTAAGATTGTCATTAACACTAAGTTTAATTTACTGTCGTCTCCGCCCAGTTGGATATCTAAATAATTTCCACTGCAAGATCTCAGTCTATAAAACCTTGATATGAAATGACTTTGACGTTCTTTAGATATCTTTTTGATATCGTGCCTCATCCGATCTTCGGTAACTGTTTACTTTGTATCTGCAGAAGTCAGCGGTAAATCAAATTGTCGATATGTTCAGCGTTCAGCTACTTTGTTTTATTTGGAAACGATAAATAGGATTTAGGAATGATATTTATTCAAATTTCTTTGCGTCACGAATCGAATACAAAACCAATCAAAAATTTTTTGAAGTAGAGTATTGCAGGAGTGAGGTATTTTATTTGTATAAAGATTAAGGTTAGTCAAACTCAAATGTGTTATGTGCTGATTAGTTCCCTAATGGTAAGCGACCAGCAACGCCCATAAATATTTGCAGAGGCGATATGTATGAACTACAACAATCAAATATCAACAACAAATATATTAATATTTTGAAATTCATCTATTCCAAAAGCACAAGCAGAGTCAAATTGGAAACTAGTGGAGACAAAATAAATATTGAACCAGGAGTGAGACGGGGAGATCCCATTTCCCCGAAGCTGTTTATCACAGTATTTGAAAATATTTTTCAAAAACTAAACTGGAAAGACGGGGGAGTATACATAAATGGAGCTTATTTAAGCCATCTGAGGTTCGCTGATTATATTGTAATTAACGCTGAAACTGCCAAAGACCTAGAAGAGACGATGAAATCATTGGACTGCGAAAGCTCCAAAATCGGACTAATAAACCAACAATTGCGAAAGGCCGATTGTGATAAATGGTAACAAGATTGAATACGTTAATGAATACATATACTTGCACAAAAACAAAAACAACAAGCAATAAAGAAGAATTAATGCCACGTGGTAGATATTTTGGACACTAAGAGAAATCTTGAAAGGGAATTGCACAAAGGATCTTGCACATGAAAAGGACAGTATGTGATGCATGTCTATTACCCTGCTTGTTGTATGGCTTGTACTGGGACTTGAAACTTGGATATACACAAATAAAATAAAACAAAAAATCAAATGCAGTCAAATAGCAATGGAGAGAAGCATGCAAAAAATTAGACGAATACATAAGATTACAAAAGAAAGCATTCGTCAAAAAACTAAACTCACTGATACTCTGAATGATGAAGGCTGGACATATCTCACGATATTAAGACATGAGATGGACAATCGATGGATCGATTGGTCCTTACCAAAGGGTAAAAAGAATGTTATTCGAAAATTTAAACGGTGGGCTGATGACATAACACATGTAGAAGGAAATGACTGACAAAGATGGGCAAGGACAGAGAGTTATGGAAAAGATGGAGGAGGCCTTTACCCAAATAGGGGTCAAAATCTCATAACTAATTTTAATACTAATTATTATTATAAGGCACCTTAGTTCAATTTAAGCAACTTTTTTCTTTTTTACTAACAACACTGTGTTCTATATAATAAGTGAGATTTTGAATAAATGACTATTATTATTATTTGTATGGCAAATGGATTGTGAACTCTACTGGATAAGGAATAAGGAAACGATTAATGGAGACAACAAAGGAAAAAACTGGGAAAGATAGACAAAAGAGTCTCCGTCTCTACAACACACTATACAGAATACAGGTGTATACTACTATTTCGTAGAAATGCGTTTAATATTTACCACCGGTTCAGAAAAAAGTTTCTACGAAGAACATCCTGCCAGAAACGATAATTGTTGTTGAAAATCACGTCCAGTATTAACATAACCCTCTGCTCCTTCCCCGGAGGCCTAGAAGATAATAATATATTATAATAGTTAAAAAAAACTAAAAAACACGCTTTTATCATATTTTACAAATTGAAAAATAGAATAATTTTATCAAATTAGTGTATTGTCATCGGTCCTCAATAAATCTACAAAGTTTGAACGAAATCTGGCCGTTTAAAGTGGGTCAAAATCGCGCTCAAAGAAGTCGGTTACAAACAAACATACAGGTGAAGCTAATAAAAAGCGTGTAAAAAACAATCGATAATCACTAGAATATTAAAACGTTTAAGAAAAAATCACGGGTTCTCTAGAAGATATGATATTGAAAACCTCGACTCTCTGCTTAGCAATAAGACTTTTTAACATAGCTAAAATCATATGATTTTATTATATTTTATATTTCGGTGTATTGAGTAAAGAATTAACAAATGTACTTTTGTATTATATTTAATACAAAAGTCGAAATCTAAATATGTCTGACGTGGACAATTTATTAGTAAAATGTAATATTTTCAGTATATCCTCGCTCCTGTGGCCGAATCATAAAACCGCTATAATTTATCATTAGATGAAACCCCTTTGGTCAAAGATTTAAATATCATTTGACGTTAATTTGTGACGTATTCTTATTATAATTTGTTGTTCACCCAATGGAAGGTATGATTCACAGAACAGAAAGGAAGAGGTTATTTTCTTTTAACTTTTTTTTTTGTTATAGTCGGCGAAGGGTCACCTGATCGTAAGTGCTACCACCGCCCATGAATATTTTCAGAAGCGTAAGGCAATTTACAGAATAATAATTGCTGAGATATATTGCCAACTTTAAAAGGTGTGAGATCAATAAAGAATTAATTAGGACAGTTAATGATAAGGTTGGGAAGGGTGAGGAATAGGATATGGACCTCTCGGATACAGCAGCCGTCACGCCGATCTTCTGTCGGGGTTTACATTCCATGTTGTGAGCACATTCAAACGTTTCGAACTCTTTAATGTGGGGTGAGAAAAAAAATAGCAATTAGTAACTGATTTATATTAAGCTGTATGCTTTTAATCCCATTTAACTCCATTATACTCGCCTCTTTCGACTGAACCGCAATGAACGCACTACAATACGCGATCGCTCGTATACTTCAAGATAGTAACCATTCACTGCAAGCAATGTATAATTTTCAAATTGACATATCATAAGATAACGTTCACATTATCCTGTAAGCATATCTGTTTTAACTGTGTGTATATAGATTTGTTAAAAACCTAATTGCTCGTCCCGGATTCGCCTGGATATCGAGCTTCCTGTTTTATCCCAAAGGAGCATTTAATCGGGATAAAAAATATCCTATCACCCAAGTCAGCTTATACTCAATCTATATATATCAAAATCCGTTCAATGGTTTCAGCGTGATTGACGGACAAGCAAACAGACTTTCACATTTATAATATTATTGTGACTACAAATAAAGTAGTCAAACGTAAGATCGATTGTTCGTTATCCATCACGATAGCAAAATTTACTGTAGATGCTACTATTTAATATATATTTCATAAAAATTCCATCAGCTGTCTAATTAATTCTACTTTTGGAGTATTGATCTGTAAAGACAATTAAGTAACATTAAGTATTCTATTAATATTTTACTCTAATTTAACCATTAACTGAATTCACACTCAAACTAAATAGTGCCAAAATTGTCCAATTTCAACAATTACGATACTAGAATCTTAATAATTAAGCTATATTGCTGGTGTTTCACAAAGGCCACTTTAATTTCGTATCAAGTAAACCCTTTCAAGATAAAATCGATCGTAACACCATCACTAAAGGTTCAATTCGTTTTGTATCACAAAAGAAAGGGTTAACCGACAGGCTTATATCAGCGTTTAAGGGTTATATAAGCTGAGGTCAATTAACAAGGCCCTTAAAGGGTCGGAATTGGTATAGATTGCCCATTTAACTTTTTGCGTCCAAAATCTAATGTAGATAAAAGTTATAATTGCTGGCCAAATATTCTATTGCCAATTTCGTGTGAATTTATTGTGTACCTTATTTTGTTTGTGCTTTAATTCAAATTTCCTTGTATATTGTAGTTTTTGTGCATAGTACAACAGCCATTTATGCGAATATAGCTTACAAGGCAAATGTTCTATCAGAATATCCTCCTGCCAATCCGAATTGGCAACCTCCTCCTTTTTTTGAAGTTGGATGAAAATACGTTAATACGCCATTCATACTCGGAGACTGTAGCATTTATAAATATCAATGTTACTTCTTTTATATCCTTGAGTTAGCTTTAAAAATCGATACAGGTCAATAAAACTTCCTGTATATTTTTATACAGCCCATATGTTCACACTGATAATATAATAATAGCTATAAAATATCTGAGCAACAGTTATTTCATAAACATAAATCTCTTATTCTTTTCCTCTCCTTTATTTTTATTCAAAGTCTTACTTCTCTTTTTCATATCTTTATTCTATTCATTAATCCAAATCTCTCATATTAGCTTGGGCAAAACACATAAACATCTAATCAAATATACATTTTGTACCGCTGACTTCATAATCTTAGATTAAGTACAGACCTAATAGCTACCGATACGGTGTGTACACGACGTAATGGCGAAGGGATTTGTGAATTGCTTACGACGGCAATCTCGGTGTATGTTACTCCCTTGCGTCGTAATTATTTATTAAGCGAGTTTTAATTTCATCATCAGGACATATATATTTCCATTGCTGGGATACAGGCCTCCTCCTACATAGGCCTCTTCTGTGCTGCGCCCAAGTGCTGGTTGACACACATGCCAACTAGGAGGGAAGTTTTATGGACTAAGTTTAATTTTGCTATTAATATTTCTTAAGAGCTCTTGTGAATACATGTTTCCATAATAACTTGAAGCTCGCTCCGTCTCCACCCACGTAGATGTTGTATTCTTTTTCAATATTAGTTAAATAAACTCACTTAACATCGTCCGTCATAAGGCTAACTTCCATCCACATCACCTGAACCGACGGTGCACGAGTAAAGTTCGGTTTTCGCGCCTCTTTTTGCCTCGCGCTATTATAATTAAAATAAAAAAAAAAACAATTTACCTCTTTCTTCGACGTCCGACAACGCCTTCACAAGGACTCATGGGTGGTGCTGATCGCTCGCTCCTGGGCGATTTACTAGTATTTTGTCTGCTTTTTTATTGAAAAAACTTAATATTTTCTCGCAACAATAACATTATATGTCAATCATGTCACCACCGATTGTATACAATTATTTAAGGCCGAGTTAACAAGCTTTAAGTAATTTGAAAATTAAAGAATTTATTATCCATGCAATATATAACACATAAAAACACGTAAACCTAAGTAGAAAGTGCTAACCTCAATGCCAACACTAGTAGCATTTATAAAGGCACAGTTTCCCAAATAGGTAATTAAAATCCAGGAATAAGAGTCCTAAAAGATGCAGAGAAAGTGTCACTTCGTCACGAGCCAAGAAACAGTTTTTAATTAAAAGAAGGATACTCATCTCGCACTTTGTTAGAACAAGTTTATCTAGACCATCTAGACTTGAGAGGACTGTGGAAACGTCCTTGTACCTAATGTTTAGAGCTCTGAGGTAGATGCTAGTATTTACACATTTTGGGAGTAGTATTAGCCGAGTAGTTAATATTTATGGTAATAAAAATAGTTAAAAATATTAAAATATATAAATGAACATCTCTTTAATCAAAGAATCAACTGAAATAATTTAGTCTTTTGAAGAGAATATATAGGGAAATGATTTAATCCTGGCGATTCTAATAAGGATAACTTCATGAAATTATTGTATTGTCATCTATTGATATTCAGAAGCTTACACCATGGAATAGTGTTTAGGATATAGGATTAAACGTGACTTAAACGAGATATCTAATCATCAGTTACTCTTCTCGTATAAGAATATCAGATAAACAACGATCTAAGACTAAAAATTAAACTAAATACATTCTTCCTTAGAAGTTTCAAGTCTGCTGCCTTCTATGAAAATAATAAAAATATGGGACAGGGTGAATGCTCCTATAATGGCGTCAGCACTAAGTGTGCCGGAGATTGCATGCCGCTGTGGCTATCGGAAAAAATTTAACGATTAGTTTATCTGTTCCCTCTGAAAGGCTATTTATGACTGCGTAAAATGGATTTCAATTTGAGTAAAAAGTAATGGTGCGTCTTATCAGCGAAGGGTTAAGTATTATGGCAGATGGTTGAATGGAGTGGGTCAGGTTGTTTTTAAGATGGGTCGAGGGCACTGTAGGATTTTCGTTGCGCTAATTGGAAAATTGAATTCGGTTGAAGCGCTTTGGAGTTTAAGGATACTTTTCTTCTTTAAAAGTAATTTTTGGTAACACAAAACGTTTAATTTTAAGGTTTAAGTACTATCAGATAAGTGCATTAATAGGTATAATATTTCACTTTAATATATTATTTACTAGTTCGCGGTTTCGCTCAAGCAAGGACTACAAAATATTCTACTTTATCTATTTTCGTAGAAAGCTCTCTTTTTATGTTTATAGGCGACTAGCCGTTGGCCCCGGTTTCGGCCGTGGTACAAATATAGCTATGTTTTTGATAGCAGTCCAGTGGTTTATGCGTGAAATTGAAGCAAGCATACAAAAACACAAGTTTCCCCTTTATAATATTAGTATAGCAAGAAGAAAAACATTTTACTAGCGTTTTATAGATATCGAAGCACAGAAACATTTGTTTTATAACACGTATTTCCACATATGCTATGTACGTTCTAAGTTTTGGGATCTTGCTGACTTAGTTTGGTCTACGAGTATAAACCACTTAAAGGTCTTATCATTATTTCATGTTAGTTTATTCGTCCAGTTCAAATTAAATTAATATTTGTCTTAAATCCTCTCTTTATTAGGCAGTTATTTAGGAAGATTAATATTAAATTTAGCTTCATTTGTACTTGAAAAGTAATCCATTTATGGGACATTTTTTTTAGATTTCCATCTTAAATAACGTACTTTAAAAAAACATGTGAATAATAGTTCTATGTCGTTGAAGTTTTCGGTCTTCTATAACTGAACTGATTTTTTATTTTAATTGTTTTAACGTCTTTAGGAAGATCTTATGAAAAAAAAAGAATTTTTTTCCAAATACAAAAACAAAACGATATTCTAACGGTTATTTGCTCTAACGTTTGACAGTTCGCACGAAAACAGGGCAACGTCTGTCGGAACAGTTAGATAACCAGTTTTTGTATATTACACGATATAAAGTTAAATTTATTCTGTAGACTATCTGAGCAAACATCGGTGGCTCAGTGGTTAGGACCTCGGATTTCAATCGAGAAGTCAAGAGTTCGAGACCGGGACGAGCGAGACGAGACGACCGAGACGGGTATACTAGATTTTTTTTATCAATTGAAATGTACATTTTACACGTAAAAAATTTAGTTTATTATATTCAGTAATGAACTATCAACTAACACCGAAAAAACGTACACCTAAATATTTATGCCAATTTTCCATCTATATTGTTATGCAAATATGAACTCTATAGTCCTAACAATAGGGAGAAGTAAAATAACAAATGATTTCGGCTAGTAAGTTAATTAAGAGAAAATTTGGGCTTATTCATATTATTATAGCGATAGTTAAAGCTTTGTGTCAGGTTAGAAACGCTTCTAATCTCGTTTGGTCATAGATTATTAATTGAGAATGATTTTCGACGATCCTGTTTTATATTATGATAAAAGGGTTGTTATATTATGTGTGTATACTATATAATTTGTTTTATCTATAATTATTTATATTCCATTATAACGACAAATTTAATTTTAACTTTGAACATTTGTGGAAGTAAATAGATCGAGATAATGATATCATACTGTGTTAACATAACTATAATGAATAAAAAATAAATTTATTCTTGTTAAGGTACCTTACTTTAATAACATTAATTTTCTCTGCAGGTAATACAATTTAATCCTTTCATTTATTAAAAAAATGCACATAATTAAAAAGCCAATTAGAATAACAGTGCATAATCGAACCAATTACAATCTCTGGAAATACAAATCTCTGAATGTTGGAGGCGAGCATGCTACGGCCATAATTATCCGAGCCGGGAGCTCGTTTCCTTTTCCTGACTCTTTCCAGTCCATTCCTTCTTCCCAGTCATCAATCCTTTTCTTATCCCCTACACCAAAAGTGCACTACCTGTACGAACGTTCTTGGCGGTGGTAATAGCTTACCATCAGGTGAACCACCAGCTCAGTTGACATAAATAACAACATCACACCAACATTTTTCTCATTCACTCACTCATTTGACATAACCAACACACCTCACTTTACCATCAGGCGAACCACCAGCTCAGTTGACATAAAAACAACATCATACCAACATTTTTCTCATTCACTCACTCATTGACATAACCAACACACCTCACTTTACCATCAGGCGAACCACCAGCTCAGTTGACATAAATAACAACATCACACCAACATTTTTCTCATTCACTCACTCATTTGACATAACCAACACACCTCACAAACCTTCATACCAAAGTCCGCATCTATATCCACATAATCTACGTCCAGTGTCCCACAAAACCGTGCTATCAGCGCCCACGTAAATTCCATAATTTATTCCCGGACCTTATTCCATATTCGAACAACTATTAACTTAGTGGCACGTTCTGTGGCTCGAACGATACTGGAACTAATGTTATTAACTAGCTTAGCATGTGACTTTGCTTGTTTTATAGCCGAATGGATATAAACAATGGAGGTATCTAGTATTCTCTCGTGTTTGATTTTACGCGAGTATTATACATTTAGATATTAAGAACTTCTATTCTTCTTCTATTCTTCTTCTATTCTATTCTTTCAAAATTTCTTATTAAAAACTTTTTAATGGATTTTAAACGCAATTCATTTTACAGCGAGCGTGGTCACGGGGAGAGTGAGTCTGCCCGTGACTACGCTCGCTGTAGTGTTCGAAACTTCAGGTTAATAATATAACGAATAAATCGCGTTTAAAATCCGTTAAAAAGTTTTTAATTTCAAAATGGAGGTATCTTTTAGTATGGAAGTGTGGTTTTAATTTTAATTAGCGTAAATGCGCTGTAAATGAATCACGTTTACCGAATAGATGTTTATAATTATAATGGTTATTTCGTCTGTCTTACGGATTAGATATTTAGGGTAAGCTGAAGTAAGCTTCGTTGCCTGAGTAGTGAACACAGGCTTACTTCAGCTTTGTGGAAATGACACTTTTGTGGATTCGGCCAGCTAAATTTTATTACGTAATTAGTAATTACAAACTGATTCTATACCACATCTCTTTTGTCTTATTCGTTTATTAATTTATTTATTTATTTAAACACTTTATTGTGCTGCCAACAAAATACAAAAACAAAAACAAAACTTATACTTAAAAAAAGGGGTGATACAGCACAGAAGGCGGCCTTGTCACTTATAAGTGATCTCTACCAGGCAACCAACTTAAATATAGATAGCAACATAACTTAAAAGGAGGTAGGTAAAAAGTATAGCAAATATAACAAATAAAAAACTACATTCTAAATTTACATACAACATATTTTATGTAAAATAAATATACATACACATATACACTATATATAGGTTTCGTAATATAAATCTTAAAATGGCATTTCTTGTTGCAAAATTTCAATTATACCGCGTATCGCTCGATTGACCGAACCTAGAACCTCAGGCGTTACACTATCAGGCATATTTACAATTACCAAAGAAGCAATGCAAACAGACGACATTACATATGAAATATATAGAAGCACGTTATGTAGGCGCTGTTTATTTAAACTGGAGGTTACAAGCTGTTGGTTTAGGCGCGAACTGTGAGCAAACACAGGAGGAAGGACGAGTATTTTGCGAGCTTATACCAATTTCATGTTGAAATTATATTATAGTAGCTGCACCCCGCGGTTTCATCCGCGTAAGTCCGTATCTTTTTTTTTTTTTTATGTAACCATCGGCAATAGAGCTGGTGGGACGCCTGATGGTAAGCGCTACCACCACCCATGAACATTTGGAGAGGCATAAGGTCCATTGCAGATCTTACGCCTCTACAAATGGATTGCCGACTTTTTGGGAAGGGATTAAGAAAGGATTGGCGATAGGAATAAAGGAAAGGACTGGGAAGGGTAAGGAAAAGGATATGGGCCTCCGGTTCCCCCATTCACCGAACGAAACACAGCAGAATGCTATTTCACGCCGGTCTTCTACCACACCCCCAGGTGTTGTACTTCCCCGGTGCGAACTGGCCCAATTCGTGCCGAAGCGTGCTCGACTACCACATACAAATGCGAATGTTTATAAGGATGTGTCTGTGTTTGCTGCTCTTTCACGCAAAAACTGCTTAACCGATTGTAATTTGGTACGTAAACAGCTGGACAACTGGAATAACATATAGGCAACTTTTTATAGCGATATTCCAACGGGATTCGGACTAACGCGGGTGAAACCGCGGGGCGCAGCTATTATACAGCTATTATATATACCTAAACTCAACGTCATTAAAGCAAATCCTGGGTGGGTGGGTTAGAGAATTGACCTCGCCATTTGTGAATTGTAACTCCGAATAAAACCTTTTCATCAATGACAGATTCGTTCTATTATCGGTTAGATCGGGCGTATATTAAGTCTTTATAAATCTGTTTCTTTTGTGTGTGTGTGTTCGTCACTGATATCTTTAAAAACTGCTGGATAGATTTAAATGAATTTTTTGAGATTCTTCAGTTAAGAATGGAAGATTTTCAATACTTACGGAGCCGTGGAAAAAGCTATTTTACGGTTCTAAAAATAAGGTCAAATCACTCGAAATTTAACCTTCTGGCCGTGACCTTACGTCAAACTACACAAAACCAGCAAAGAATTACATTTCGTATAAATATCATGTATTTAGGCAAAAAGCTTTTGAAACGCTAAAAGCTCAATAGACTGCCATCAGTGGAATTTATTTGGGGGAAACCTCAAGAGCTGACCCGATTTTGGGAGAAAATATAAGTCTCGGCATTAGCGAGACTTTCAATTCATACTGCCCTAATAGCGACCATAATTTTGGAATTTTCTAGAATTCTCTGGAATAACCTCATAACGTACTGGCTGAATTGGAAGATTTTTACTCATCGAACACGTTTTCCTTGCTGCATTAGATCGTTTTCGTGAAAAAAAGAAATGATTTTTGTCAAAGAAGCATAATAAATGAAATTACGCGTGGTTGCATGCTCCAAAAAAGGATGTCACTCAGTTTATTTGACAAAAAACACCTCAGCACTGATTTTCAGTGCTGTTGAAATGCTGCGATCTTGAACTAATCTTTATACTGTCACATAAACATATTGTCCAATATATTGTATTATTGACGTCCATACCTAACAACGCCTAAGAATAAATGGAATAGATATTTTTACACATAAGCCTGTATATTTCAGGCTCAGTTCTCCGCAAGTAAATCTCTCATGTTATCCCTGCTATGGCTGGTCAGAAATTGGTCTTCTTCATTGATCCTGATAAATGATACGACTGGCTTGACATAAACATAGATATGACAAAAAAATGGTTGCCTGTAAAGTCGGTTTTACGGGCGAAGATTTTACGTGACAACGTCTTTTTCTCGGTAGAATA
>NC_052115.1:7837775-7863303 GCF_012273895.1 Zerene cesonia | reverse complement strand
ACGTTACCGGGCGTTACACTTTTTCATGAGTGCCTCCGAGCCGCAACCTAATTTAAGACGTTGTCACGTCAAAAAGTCAACATCCATCCATCATTGTTATAGAACACATCAATTTATAAGCGAGATATCGACACCTGATCTCTGCATGAAACAGGTCAAGGCTGCTTCGTCAATACGCCGATTCCGCAGTGTCAATGATTTTGCATGAATATGTATTCCTTTGTGAGGCGTATTGGCTGAAACCTTGCATCATCATAGCATGGTCTATTTAGATCCAATATAACCATTCAAATTATCATCACAGTTTAAATTATTTTTATCCTATAATTGTGTGAAACATGGTTATTCTACAACGCCCAGTTCTCAATAGGGAGTTGTAAATAAAACGATGACGTCACAACGTCACGCATTTTGAAAGATTATACGCTATTACCCCGAAATTTTGTGGTTATAGCGTATAATCTTTTTTTGTGACCATGATTTTGAATTTTGGAGGAATTTTATAAATTGACATAAGAAGTTAAAGGTATTTTATAAAATAACATCATAAGAAAATATCATTTAATTACTCGACAACTGACTCCTTGTTTAAGTATTTTGTATGTGAAGGTATTCCCAGTTTTAAAACAATAACTATACGTAATAAATAAAATCAGTTTGCTGTTAAACATGGATAATCATCCTGCATGAAACATGTGAAATTTACTTATTAAGAAATGAATGAATGAATTAATTAACGTGCAATACTATACTTTTTAACTTAGATTTAGAGATTATTTAAATCCAGATACATCCGGCTGTAACCGGGTCTAGACTAGACTTAGTAAAAATGGCAACCCTAAAAGCCGCAGACCACATAGTACAGGGTATCTCGCAAATAAAATGATACGTATCACTTAGGCATTTGAAAGGATCGAATACAAAGCAGTGTTGAACTTTCAATTGTGGTCAGCTCAAGCTTCATATTGAATTCCTAGCTGTTTCAGTAAAAGCTATGTAGGGAGTTACGTATTGTGCTAAGGAATTAATTGATCTTCTTTATCTGGGGTCTTTAAAACCAGTTGCAAATTTAAAATTTATGAAGGAGATAATTCATGGCGACAGAGGATAAACGACATAATATTTTATAAAAAGTGGGTCTATCTTCATCAAACATCTGTTTTTAAAAGAAACAATATGGCCTTACAAAGATTTAATGGTCGCTTTGTATTGTAGCTTATCACTTGTCTTAAAAATAGAATTTTATGGCGATGGACTCACTAGCTATATACCGTCTTAGCTCTTACGGTCTTTGATGCTTAGATTATTTTATGCTACGATTCATAGTTATTTAAATAGACATGCTAAAGAAAATCCTACTAATATTATAAATGTGAAAATTTGTGAGGATGGACATTAACAAACATACATACACATACAGTGTATGTGTATGTACGTTTTTTACTCTTTCACGCAAAAACTATTGAAACGATTGCAATGAAATTTAGTACGTAGATATCTGGACAACTGGAATAAAACATGGGCAAATTTTATACCGATATTCCTACGGGATACAGATGTGCGCGGGTGTAACCGCGGGGCACTGCTGAAAACAAATGAAGTTTAATAAAAGGCTTTCCGACCATGACCATCCCAGAGCAATAAAAAACGACAGGAACCGCAAGGCACTGTATTAGAAAATGGATTATTCTTCTTTTATAAAATGCATATTTATACCCAGCTAAATATTTCACAACTCCTTGAAACTGATACTGGGAAATAAACAATCCCTGGCGTTTCACAAAACAATGGAAGCTTATAAGAAAAAAACAAGTCATATTCTACGATTGGTCGTTGTAAACAAAAACAAACATTTCAAAATTGCTTTAAAACTATGAAGTTTAAGCTTTGTTTACAGCATACAAAGGAAGGAATTATTTATTTATTACTAACAAGCTCTCTCGTCGAGTGACAACGAAACTTGACTTTGAATACAATGTAGGCTAATGTTTTATTTTCCAGCGTTTACAGAGTGTTATGGAGGCCTGGGATTTTGTGACCGTGAAAATTTCTTTACGATGTTTGTGATGCTTTTTTAAACCAAAATCTTATTTGTGTGAATTTTTACAAGGGTTTATGTACGTGTGTGTGTGTGTGTGTACGGAATGTCACAAAAAAGTATATTCAAGAAACTGGATACTGAGAAACTAAAGTCCATAATCTGTGTATATAAAATAAAGACGCGTTAGTTATACTATTTATAACTTAACAACGGCTGAACCGGTTTGATTGATATTTAGTACGGAGGTAGTTTGTGACCCGAGATATGACAAAGGATATACTACTTCACTATGTTGGGAAAGCTCCGGGTCAGCTTATATATTCCTTCCCCTACGCGTAACAGATCGCGGGCGGAGAGCTAGTATAATATATATGGAGGCCTGTATCATGAATAGTACACATAAATAAAATTTAACAGTGTACTCTAAAGTCGGTTAAGACATTCTTTCAAGTTTTTGCCAAAAATTTGTAGTTAGGGGTTTGTTATGACTTCTGTTTCATCATCATTATCAGTACATATATGTTCCCATGCATCTTATGAGGGTACAGGCCATAATCCACCACACTGGCCTAGTGCGGGTTGGCAGATGTCACATGTCGTCGAACTTTTGATTCTTGGACATGCCGGTTTCCCCACGATGTTTCCCTTCCCCAATTCGAGCAATAGTGTTGCATACACATGTGCACGCAAAAATAACAGTTTCGAATCCCCCATTTATCGATTTTAAGTCCGAGGTCCTCACCATTAAGCTATCACCTTTTTAAAACATAATACACCATAATATTATAATCACATACTTACTACAATCCCGTGATGAGGGTGCCGCTAACCACAAATCGGAGAGAAATCCTTTAAACCTCTAAAGAGGGATCTTAATGTGAATTAATACGGGGATTTAAATACTACATTTGAATTCAATTTAATGCAAGCAGTTTTTGCTGGGTCGTTTATACTTATGGTATTAACTATCTGTAACCCGCGGCGTCATTCGTGCGGTACCCGGATAAAAAGCAGCCTATTAAGACTATAATCTACCAATGTACCAAATTCCATGCAGATACTATAAGCTGATTTTCACACCACATAATCTATTACTCTATCATAAATGTAGTAGTTTTTGTGATTTCACGTTTAGTCTTTCGCTTTTATAATATTAACGTACATATAATTCCTTTGTTCATAAACTTTTATGACGTTTTTGTCCCAACGCACGTCTTACTCAATTTATTTTTAGATGATTTCAATATTTCACTCATTGTTGTTTTATTATAATGTCTCGCCGGTCGTGTAATGCTTGTGAAACTTACAGTTTTTCACACGCTGATTATGTAAAACACTCATAAAATCCCCTACACATTTTTTTATTAGATAAATTCTAATAACCCTATATGAAGGCCTATCTAGGGGATATCTTTAATTGGCCTCCTGCCCACCTTTGTTATCCTTACGCACGCTTTTATTTAAAACTAGCTGCGCCCCGCGGTTTCACCCGCGTAAGTCCGTATCCCGTAGGGATATAGGGATAAAAAGTTGCCTATATATTATTCCAGTTGTCCAGCTGTCTACGTACCAAATTTCATTGCAATCGGTTCAGTAGTTTTTGCGTGAAAGAGCAGCAAACATACATCCTTACAAACTTTCGCATTTATAATATTAGTATTTAAGATAATGTTTTCATAGGCATAGTGTCGATGTAACAGGGGCGGTATGTAAGCGGCTGCTTGCGCGAAGTTAGCGATAAAAACATGCGTTTAAAAACAATCAAATAAGAAAATCTGTATGTCGTTTTGTTATTTAAGTATTTTTTGACGAAAGTACGCAAGCACAATTCACTGTTTCATGCGACATAATACACTACTGGTGAAACTCCTTGTATTAGTGGCTGGCAATCCAGATGTCGAAAGGGTGTCACTGAAAATCAGTATTGAGGTGTTTTTCCTCAAATATACCGAGTGGCATCCTTTTTTGGCGCACGCAACCACACGTAATCTATATTTATTTATTTCTTTTTTTTCATTCTATTATTGTTTTTTTGAAGTGAAACTTCTTTAGAATCGTTGTGATTTCAAACCTGATGCAACGGAAAAACGACAGGTAAGAGACACAAATACAAAAATGTGTAGAATGAAGCTGGCAAAGAATGAGACGGAAATATACATACTATTTTATATATATTCATCTATCTATATCTCATTCTTTTGTCGATTTACTGAAGTTTCACTTCTATCGTGTGTGAATCGCACACACACCTTTTTTTTCAGTTCATTTTTTTATTTTTATGTATTTTTACTATTTGTGTGTTTGTGTGTGTTAAAATAAATGGTTCTTTCCTTCTTTTCTTTCTTTCTATTATACAGGGTGTCCAATTTAATATAGGGTGTACTTTAATACATATAATTATTATATCACAATTCCATTCAGAGGTCATCCCCGCATGCAATCTTGTGATAACACGGTTATAATAGATATCTAATAATAATTAAGTGCAAAGTTATGAACCGCGGTTTGCGGTTACATATCAGATGGGATTGCGCTCGTGGCATAGAGTAAAATATAGATGTGGCATTTATTTGAGTCAGTAGATTGAGTGGGTAATAATATTGTTTACTAGCTGTTCGCCTCAGTTTTACCCGTACATATCACTCAGTATAATTGCAGCTTTCTAATGGTCGAAAAATTTTTGAAATCGGTTCAGCCGTTCACGCTTGATGGCGTGAAAATAGGGATTCATTTTTATATCTATAGATTTAATTTTGCATAGCATTGTCCAGGTTATATATGTTCTTTCGAGCTGTCGTAATTTATATCCTCCTAATCGCTACAAAGTATGAAGCAAAGTCGCTTCCCGCGTCTGTCCCAATGTATGTATGTAAGCTTAGATGTTTAAAACGACACAACGGATTTTAATGGGGTTATTTTTAATAGATACGAGTAATTCAAGAGGAAGGATTTTATATGGATAAATAATACTTATTAAACTAACAATTTAACACCGTTTGTGTATTCTGTTCTGCTGTGTAGAAATTGCTCACGTTTAATGTCTTTTATGAAAATTGCTTCATTTATTTTAAGAAAAACCCAATTACGCAACCAAAAACGCCTTTAACTGTAATACATATTCAATTCAATTGATGTTTTCGCTGCAGTCTTGCTTAGTGGATGTTAACTTAACACTAACTAGTAAACTTAGCCTCTCTTAGTCGAACATACATACCTAACTCTGGCACTATTCATGCTAATACTAAAATGAGAACTATAAGTATAATGTTACTTCCGTATCTACGAAATAATCTTTGCTACCAAATACGTGTATGACGCCGGTCATTCTGCGTGTTTGCGAATGAATTATCATAATAATATTCACTGTATATTTGATGTAATTTTCCGCTCACGCTGTAAGCGAATAATAGGGTTATTAGATTAGCTGTTGGCTGCGTTGCAAAACTTTATATTTTATACAAAACTTGCTTGCGGCTATGCGGATCGAGTTTAACTAGACGGACACAACTTTATTTGTTATGATACTCGTGGTAATATTACAAATCGCGAGGTGTTTTTTGATGTGAATGTTTTATTTGTTTAAACTGTTTCATAATATGTTTGTGCTGTTTGATACAATTTGGTATACAGTTTTTGTTCTAGCATGTTCTTCACGCTTCCAAGTCCATTTCTTCTTTCTAGGCAATCCTTTAATTATCCCTTATCCCTTAAAAGTTGTGATCGCTAACCATTAGGCGAAACACCAGCTCAGTTGCCCGCTTAGGGCATAAAAACAAATCCTTTACTAGCTGAAACCTGCGGCTTCACTTGCGTGGTGCCCGGACAAAATATAGCCCATGTGTGCACATTCTATAATCTTTCTCTGTACCAAATTTCATATAGATAGCAACAGTGGTTTTTGCGTAAAAGACTAACAAACATCCATATTCTTGCAAACATTCACTTTATAATATTAGAAGGATGAAATAGGGTTCACTAAAACGGATCTGAATTTATCATTTAATATAATTACTTATTTGAGAATGGAACTTTATTGATGAAACCATTAGAGACAAACTACAGTGTTCGCATTCGTTGGAGAGTCATTACGATATTAATAAAAAATCTCTCCTTTTAAATAAAAATAGAAATATAAATGCAGGATTTAACGAAAATGAAACAGAACACTCGTCTGACGATTACTTTATTTCCTTAATATTTAAACATTACATCGCTATGGGAAAGTTAAAATACTGTTTGAAACAAGCATTATAATCAATGCAGATTTTTATTAAATGAACAATATTTAACTCTATATCCCATATCCTGAATCATTTTTATATTAATATAATTATTTAGTTATTTTGTGATGCCATTTTAGCAATATACATTGGTTATTAATTTAAATAAGTGAATATTTACAGTATTCCAGCTTTCCATCATAGATATTATTTACACAACCGTAATTTAACGTAAAACCAAACAATTGCATGATAATTACAATCTAAATTACCTTAAATAATTTAATTACTCGTACATTGTATACTTTAAGAACTTTAATGTAACATGGTCTAAATCTAATTCAATAAATGCGTGAAAATATTGAATTGGCAAATGGAAATCGTTATATATCTCAAATAGTAATATATTTACATGTAAATGAATAGTTTTCTATCATCCCTGCTGTCTCTAAGATATTGTGGTTAGCGTTTGCATGTGATGTTAGGTTTTTGGTTTGATTTGTCATGATCCAAAAGGTCATTTAACGAGGAATATTGTCTTAATATCATCAAATTTCTACAAGTATAATAATAATATATTGCAAGTTGCGTTGGGACAATCTAACGTTTTAATCTAAGGCGAACAAAGTGAAACACAAAGCAAAAATTTATTATATGATCCCGCCATATTTCGCCCGTTTTAAAAGCTAATGTAAGAAGACGAGGGGCAAGGAAAAAAAAATGTTTACGATTTTCTTACATATGTATTGTCAGTATTAGTATATATATTATGTGTATGTATGAATGTAGAAACATTCCTATCTGTTTTGTTTTATAGGTATACACATATATACTAACACTAGATATGTGTAGTATTTAGTATCCACTGAGTCATGCTAATGCGCCAACCACTGAACTAACAAAAATAAACCTTATCAACAAAAAAGGTCAGCGACGCTGGGCGGATGGGGACGGGGGGAAGGTACCACTCCTTTTTTCCCAGGATACTAAAATGGGGACAACAAAAAGATCCTAAGTCACATACTCTCTATGTTCACTTCAAGCGGATGAAAACCCATGGATAGAATGGAATGGAATTTTCTCGTTTATGATAAAGATAATGTTATGAGAATTTAAGTTACTAAAATATTATTGTACAAAGAAACACAAAAGAATATACATTATTGAAAAACAATAATCACAAATCAAATAAAAATTTCGTTCCGCCATGAAAATTTAATTCGTAAATTTCTAATGACTCAGCCAAATCCGTCCGTTTCTTCTCAAAACGGGACAATTAACTTGAAAGTTTTCGAATATCGTTTTAAAAATCAATTGAGTGAAAAACGTTTTTTTCCGGCAGCGCAAATACATTGCTGGCTTTGTATTGGAGTCTTGTGTCTCCCTCCATTGATAGGAGTAATGGAATACATACTGAAATTGCATTAACTCAAGACATTCTAATGTATAGTCAGATAGGTACAGTTTTTGCTTTTATACATTGAAGTATACACAATTTGTTATTACGTTTTACGTTAACGTCTAACTCATTTTAAGCGGCAATCTTGATTGGATTTCGCTTCTTTGCTAAATTTAATGTCATGATTTTTTTGTCTAATGGAATGGAGGATTTGACACGTCCGAAATAGTTATTTATCACCCGGGAAAATATCTTTGTCATTTCCTTATTAACGTTTTAAAATAATAAATTACAAATTTTCATTTGGTCCGGTCCAAGCGTTGCATATTACGCCTCTCAATCTTTAGCACTAAAACCATTATTATTTTACGTTAATTCTTACACTCAACATATCTCCATTTGTGAATTCAATAACTTGCAATTAAAATTAATTACACTACAACTTAGTTTATTATTTACAAATGTATTAACACCGTCATCCATACAATAGATATATTGAAATTAAGTATTCAATCAAATAAATGATATCTTCGCCATTTCGAAATATTCAGAAAATACTTCATTTCTGAAAATTATACATTCGACTTGTGAAACAGGAAACAGCTCATGCGTTTGAAAGAAGTTTATTGAATAATGATTATCTTATTAAAAAGTCGCTTCCCCCGACCACGCCCGGTTTAACACGAATAAGATTATAACCTATTTCGCTCAGTGACAATATAGCTTTAAAAGTTTTAAAATCAGTCGAGTAGCTTTTGAGCTAAATTTTTACAAAATAAACAAGCAAAGAACACTATCATCACTTAAGTTAGTATATTAAGTGACTAGGACAGCCATTAAGCAATGCCCCTTGGCCTTTGGGCTACCAGACACGATTTTAAAATAACCACATCCATATATTCCAATATCTTCAATTCGCATCTCAAAAAACAGCACAGTAATCACTTGACCTAAAATATAACAATAAGAAATAAAAATTGTGAACAATATGTCAAGAGTCGGCTAAGAGAAAGCTTTCGATTCGCCGTGTATCAGAGTGGGCCATCGGTGTGACGTCACAGTGACAGAAAAGTGGCCTTGACCTGCTTCATTTACAATTTGTATATCAAGCCCTAAGAAAAATGGATGACAAATTTGAAAAATCGCCTCGTTGTTCCAATGTCCTAGTATAAAATTCAAGTCGTTATAATCCACTTTCTTTACTGAAAACGTGATCAACCTTTTCCTACACAGTCTTTCTTATTTGTATAAAATCCCCTGAGATCAAACTTCACCAACCACCGCACAAAGCGGACCATCTGTATCTCTTATTTTATCCCATCTTCAAGTCTCTTGAAGCTAAGAACTTCATATATATTAAAATTAAATCATCCTTTAAAATTATAACTAATCTCTCTAGGATACATTGGCTAACTTGTAACCTCAAGCAAACCAGTGGCTAGGGAGTACAAATCTCGTGACAGGATAACTTCAATTTACATGACATATCTTTGTTGGATCGTTAGCCATGTTTTGGCATTGTCTGGGGATTTGTTGACGTGCGTTGTTATTGGTTAATACAATTCGGATTCGAATTTTGAAACTGTTTGCAATGAATTGGATTTAATTTTCCGTTTTCCAGCTCGAAGGACCAATTGAAACGTTTCTTGGCTGCTTTAAGTGATCGTGGTGTTAAATTTGAATTAATAAATGATAGAATATTTGAAAGAATGGTGGTTAAGTGGCTTTGTAACCATTATATATATAAGAAAATGCAGCAGACAACATCAGTTTTATAGAATTATTGTTTTTAATATTCTTCTGAATCATAAGTATTCCTTAATTATAATTTATGTATCTACTTTTCAGTATTTATACATCGACAATTTTTAGATAAATTTTTTATTAATGAACAAACTAATTGGTCATATCATACTTAACATTAAAATGGCGAAGATATTTTACAAATTTTATTATATAAGACGTTTACTAACCCTGATAAAAATTATACAATATTTATTCCTAAAATAAAATAAAGTACAAAAGGGCTGTCTGAAAAAGCTAGGGGTTCAATGCAACATTTAATAAATTGAACTACAATAAAAAAAACGATGGTCTCAATTTCTCAATTGCTTTTCCTAATCGTGCCAGCCCTAAAAAAAATACATATGTTAGAAAGCTAATGTATTCAAGTACTAGCAACCCATAAGGGCTACAATGACGCTGAGTAGGGCTGCCGACAGTGGATACTGCAAGCGTAACTGACCACCGTGTTGCATTGCGGCTGGGTGCTCTCCTGAAACAAAGAAAAACTTAGAATATTCTGTACGTGTTTATTCTATGATATTTTTACCCCCCCTCGGAGAAAAACGGTAACAATAGCCCTATATACGTTCCATATACCGGTACAATATAAGACTATCTACTCTTATACGAAAATATTGATAAATTTTCGCATATTTCGCTCATTTTTCTAGTTTATTTATACGAAAGTATTTAAGTGATTAATTTATCATATCTAATCATTAAATAAGAAAACATAATCATAGAGGCATTCGCTAGTAAAAAAACCTCTTATTATAATAGTTTTTAATGAGCAATTTTAAAAAAAACAATTCTAATGTAGATGTTGTATAAAAAGTGATACAGTTTTATGGTGTTATTTGAAGTTGGGGTAACCTTAATAACTATATATGTTTGTACTTTTTGTATCAAACGGAAATTTAGACCTGTATGAGCCTGATAGGGGATATGGCTCTAAAATCTTCTCACTCTCCTGAACATGATGCTGTAGATATCCTGCTATTAATATATAATAGATCTTTTAGGAGCACCACTCTCAAGCCAGATTCAATGGCGCCATAATATGCTCTAAAATCCAATTGGAATATCCCCTTTGCTTTCATCATGCAATTTGATTAATGTAGAGATGCATATAGAAGCGATTAGTGTTCGTTCCTCGTTGCGAATGAAATAATTAATTTATACTACGTGGCAATGCAATGGTGTAGTTGAGAATTAGGGATATTTAGTTTGCCTTTATAGGGAATATTACTGTGATATATTTGGACTGTTTGATTTTGTGATTTCTAATTAAATTATTTTGACACTAGCCGACCGGACAAATGATGCCTTTCTCTTATAATTTTGGGATATTAAAAATAGATGTTAGCCGATTCTCAGATCTACCCAATATGCACACAAAATTGCATGAGAACCGGTGCAGCCATTTCGAAGGAGTATGGTAACAAACATTGTGACACGAGAGTTTTATATATACCGAGAAGAGATTATATATTAGCAAGGAAAGTTTTTGCTTACGGGTAACTAATAATGATATACTAGCTGTGACCCGCGGTTGAAACCGCGTAAGCGTGCTACGTAACCGTATCCCGTAGGAATATCGGTATAAAAAGTGCCTATGTGTTATTTCAGTTGTCCAGCTACCTACGAAGCAAAATAGTATTTTTATTTACCAATAGATGTCAGGAAAAAAAACAAGGAATAAAACACGAATATGACATTATTTCAGTTGTCCAGCTATCTACGAAGCAAAATAGTATTATTATTCACCAATAGATGTCAGGAAAAAAAAACACGAATAAAACACGAATATGACATTTTCTGAAAAAAATTCCTAGCTAGATCGATTTATCGCCCCCGAAACCCCCTGTATAATAAATTTCATGAAAATCGTTGGAGCCGATTCCGAGATTCCAATTATATATATATATATATATATATATATATATATATATATACAAGAATTGCTCGTTTAAAGGTATAAGATATTCATGATTAAATGATATATTTTTTAAGGTAAATGTATGTATGTATGGTAATGTTAGGGTATTAGTTCAGATTGCAATGTTGTAAACATATTATATTTTTGACGGATGAATTTCATGTTCTTCTTCACACCATAAAATTTATAATGAAATCTTTGAAATATATGTCCGGGCTTTTAAGTGGTGATTTGCGACCACGTGGTGACTGTTTGGTACCACGTGGTAAGCGATCACCGTCTTCTTTTAAGAGATAAGGGATAAAGCAAGGATTGACCACGGGAATAAAATAATGGAGGGTGAGGAAAGAGATTGTAGTACTATAAGCGATTAGATAAAAAATATGCCAGCTACCCTGGAACATAATTTATCGTTTCATCAGAAATTAGAGCAGCCTAAAAATACATTTCACGAAGTTTTATACGAAAACCTATAATATTAATATCCTTCGTAGCCTAGAAAAACAAACAATTATCCAAATTAAACGAAAACGTGTTCCAATACTATCAAAGCAATCTAACATTTTACATGTGAGTTTAACAACTTGGGAACAAAAACTATAAAAATTTTATCGGCAAAAAGTTTCGTTTCGCTTTTATCGGCGAAATGAAATTCGCGTCAATTTACTGTTCATTTTTGGGAGCGATCCAGATGAAAGTTTTAGTATTGAAAAGGTTGATACTAAAAGTAATTAGAATTAGTGTTAAAAATACTTCAATCGTTATATTGGATAGTGTTTCTTTTTTAAATTACATTTGAATTTCAACTATTTATCTGATAAAGCCTAGCTGGAAACTGCGATGTAAAAGCGTGGTAGCCTATCCACTAATCCAGGCTATAATCTATCTTTGTACCAAATCAGATCTGTATATATGTGGTAATAAACATATGGATGTAAGAATATATTGATATTGTAGAGGTATTTATTTAAGAATAGAAAAGAAATGATTACGGGGTGGGAATAGACAAAATTTTTTCATTGTTTAAAAAGTCTCATTTATAAAGCATTTGAATGTTGTATATGCTAAAGAAATATATAAGATAAGAAGGTAAATCTTACCACTAAGTACATGGACGAGAACTGATCTAGGGTTTGCGTTGGCTGGCGCGCAGGTGTACCTCCCGGAGTCGGATCCTCTCGCCTTCTGCACCAGCAGGTGTGACGTGGTCATTTCCCCTTTCTCCGTGATCACCGACACCCCGCCGCGAGGGGAATCGTAGTTTATTTCCTGGTAAATAAAAAATGGTAAAAATAAATAATTAAAAAAATGTCCTGCACTTATCTAAATATATGTAACTCAAGTGTGACTGACTGACAGTGATCTATCAACGCACAGCCCAAGTCACTGGACCGATCGGGGTGAAATTTGGCATGAAGATAGATGTTATGACGTAAGCATTCGCTAAGAATGGATAAAATAGTGCGAAGCTGCGCGCAACAGCTAGTTATATATAAAATATTCAAATAACTCTTAAATCTAAACCAGCGTAGACGGAGACCTTATTACTTAAAGGTGATCTGTTATATGTATTTATATAATTGGATTGTTGGTATATTTATAACGATGGAATAGTGCTGTAATATGTAAGCAAGACGTAATAAATAATTGATCATTAAAATCTTAAGGCCGCTCATGCATTATCATTGTATCCTATGCGAAGTTTACTAATTTCTTAGTGCAATAAATTTGTTTTAATTAATGAAATAGTAAATAGTGTTTTTTTTAGAGCGCTCGCAAAGTTGTCTGCCCAATTTGAGCAACTTTTTCTTAATACTATGTGATTAATACATTTAGACTAATGAAAAATGTTATTTCAAAGCCAAAACCTATAGTGCCTTCTCAGTGAGCCATAAAAATGCATAAATTGTGGAATAGCAAATATATTATGATAGATATATATATAGGAAGTGATACTGTTTTTAGCTCCACCATTATCGGGGAGAAAGAAAATCATTAGTTTTTCTTGAACGCTATATAGAAACAATCTACATAGATTCCCGGAAATATTTTTAATTTATACGATATAAGAGTATTTCCTTATCCTAACTCAACCAAAAAGATATAAATCTATTTCCGTACCTCAATATTTTTCATAAAAATTACAAGGTACAAAACACATAAAGGGTATTTTTATAAGAGGCTTATTATCGGTTCCTTTAGAAAATACTTCAGTAGCAGACGCTTGTTGAAGAAGGACATAAGTCATGGACATATTTGAAAAGGGTCTGAAACCCTACCTGCTATCTTGAAATGTAATACTAATACGTGACTAGTTTTTTACCGATCGCGTAAAGGTGAGTATTGTTATGTGCTCTTTGTATGGGAATATTGGTTATAACTCGATAGTTATAATATTGCAAAGGTGGGTTGGATACGTGGATCGCTATCCAACCGTCTTTGTACGTGATATAGTTATAGCCCATAGCTCTGAGTTATCATGAGTTAACATATCTAACGGTGAATTTTTGAAATCCGGCCATTAGTTCCTGAGGTTAGCGCGCTTAAACAAACAAGTATAGATTTTTTTTTTTGATTAACTAGACTTCCGCCCGCGGCTTCGCTCCCGTGGAGTATACGGTTTTGTACATAATGGAAGCATGACATTTTGAACGACTTTACATGCTTTTAACTCATCAACTGTATACTTTAGTCAAATACCTACTTGAAAACCTATATTTAATTTTAAAGGCATACCTAATGACATCATTTTATTGTATATTTGTGAATTTATTTTTTTATTATTAACATATTATGAACGCACATTTTTTAAATATGAGCGGCGCGGGTATCAGATAAGGCCCATCTCGCCACTTAGCTGTGGATGCATTGCGGAGACCAGATAAGTATTTTGAAAATTTCTTAATATCCGGCTCAGGAACGGAACATCATTTCGGCAATTTCCTGACTCGTAAATCGTTTAATATTGTGCACACAGAGAAGTCAAGGGTTTTTTTTTACGATCTTAAAAAAATATATTCCATTTTATGTTTTGCGTATCAAAGATCAATCCCTCATTTTTCCAAGTTTTAAGGCCATGCTTTTGTGTTTGGCATTATTTTGTCGACAATTATAATATACTGAGGAAAATTGTGTATTCATTTTATAAGTCTTATTTTTTCCAACCCGGGTTTTGACCTATAATCTACTTGATTATTTTTTTTCATAATTTGAAAAACCAATGCACGTGGACTAGCAATTATAATCGTCTACTCATGTACTCTATATTTATAATTTATTTAGTAATTTGCGCATACGAAATTGAAATTAGATAATAAACTATTTTTATAGCAAACTAATGCGTGCCGTCAAATACCTCATCAAATCTATTTAAGTGCAATCAGGTTTAGAGAAACAGTTCTCAGTTTGCAGATCGTTTCACGAACTTCATTTGATTCCTCTTTCTCTAATACAAAAGAGTGAAGCTCACGTATTTTATAGTAATAGGCCACTTTCATATACTTGGCTTGCCATAATTCATACAGCGATTCGTAAGCTATCTTCATTTCGATTTCACGCATGTCTCACTACCTCCGAATCAATTTCTTGTAACACGTATTTGCAATGTTTTATATGAATATCAATATTTTATAGCTTCGATATCAATGTTCGAGTAAGAAAAATGACAGTCGTTTCGACGTGTGTGACGTTTAATGCCTTGGATGCATCTTCTGTGTAAGTTTGGCGATTGCTTTTTCGAATGAGGAAGGAGTGTGACGGTTATCTTTTGAAGCGTGTTATATTGAAGCAATTGGTGTGGAAAGCGATCGCTTCATTCCATATCCATATACAAAGGTAACATTATGTAAAAATTAACATTGTGTTATATCTTCTCGATATATTATATAAATTACGTGTCACATTGTTTGTTGGCGATGGACTCCTTAACCACTCAACCGATTGTAATTAGATTTACACACCGTGGGTAATTTGATCCAACTTTAAAGATATGACAGTTTACATTATTTGAATAACGATAAATGACCCGTTCGAAGCCGTGGCATACACCTAATAGAACATAAATTAATATGACAAATTTTTTAAACAAAACTTGAGCAGTCATTCTTAGAGAAGGAGAATTGTTTTATAACATTGTAACTTCAAACTCGATCTGTGGTGAATTGCAAAATGGTAATTGAAGATGTTGTAGTCAAATACAATGATCGATATAGCATGTTTATGTTCCAAACCTTTCCATCCCTGTAACGATGCTGACCAGAGCGCAAACCGCATTGAGGAAATGGTACGTGTCCAATTATTCATGCTTATGGTTAAGTGTAGGATAGCAGGTAAAACCCAAGCCCAAACGATCATTTATTCAACTAGACATCCTTTTGAATCGTTAGAGTAATTAGATTACTCTTTGCCACCAGTTTAAGATAACATTTCCTACGGTGAAGAGATGGTAAGACACTCCCAAGCTGGTCTTTTTTATTTAATATAATATACTCCTGTTAGTTATACTATTTATATCCCAGAAACGGCTGAACCGATTTTGTTGAAATTTGAAACAGAGAAAGTTTAGAGGTCCTAAACTTTCTCTGTTTCAAATAAGAGGGGATATAGGATTTATTACGGAAAACCGCGGGTCTATCTGTATTTTGACCTTTGACTACGTTAACGAAGACGCAGGCGGAAAATTTGTATTGAATACTACTGTTCGCCCATACTTCTCTCATGTTACGTATATAGCCTATTTCACTCAGTGAAGTTGCAGCTTACTAACGGTGAAAGAATTATTGAAATCGGTTCATTATTGTGTACAGTATTTATTGTGTGAAAATATTACAAACATACAAATATTTCATCCTTACAATATAAGTAAGGAAATAGCTTAAAACTAACTTACATGGAAATATATACTTAATTTCAGAAGTTAGGTACACTGGAGTACTGGCCCTTAGTTTTCCTAGGAATCGACTATACACTTTCCGACAGATATTCGGGTTTCTGAGGGTCAGCCAGATCCTAGCAATATAGGATTTAAAGTTTACTTAATCTACTAATAACATCAGTTTCTTTTATAATTCTTTTCTATACGAAAGCGAGACTTTGTGGAGCAAGTTAGGTGCGTTAATTACATATGTTAATTACATATAATGTAGGTACATAATATATGTTCAGGAACCCGGGCACCCTATGAGGGTTTAGGCTGTAATCAACCACGTTGGCCAAGTGCTGGTTGGCCAACGTGTTGGCAAATGTCACGTGACGTACTTTTGATTCTTTCACATGTCAGTTTCGTCATATTTTCCTACACCATTTTTTATTGTGTGACTTGAAAAATCTATTTATTTTTGCAACTTCGACTGGTCTCTAACCTCCTACATATCTCTTTTAAGTACGAGGTTCTAACCACTGAGCCAACTACGGACGGCTCACGAACACTTATCGGATCATAGAATTTTATCATCATTGGAACGTCCGTGGCGGTTCAACCAAACAAGACAAAAGTCTCGTTTGTCCCAGTAAATATTTAGAAATTACAGACTTTTTAACGGATTTTAAACGCGATTTATTCATTATATTTTTAACGGTTAGCGAACTTATGTTAGCGAGGTTAATAAAAGATTGAATAAATCGCGTTTGAAATCCTGTAAAGTCTTTAATTTCTAAATGTGTAATACTCGCGTAAAATCAAACACAAGAAAATACTAGTAAATATTCTTTAAATCTACGTTATATTGGCGATGTTCCCGTAATAGCTAGCGCAAATGAGCGAAAGCAGTTCAAACAAACTTTAATAGAGCGGTCGCGCGTGGGTCGCCGATTGGCATGTAATGAATATACTGGAAACGTAACCTATATAGTTAATTTGATAGGAATTAACATTACATAATAACGATGACTCGTTTATATGGTAAGATAGATTACAATTTAGTTATTATTTTTGGAAAATGCGTTTATTTTCCACAATATTTAAAAGATTGTAATAATTAATAAAAAACTAAACTATCTTTATATTGTCAGGACTAGACCACATTAAAAATCTACCACACGAAAGGCACCAGCTTTCAAATAAAAAAATAATCAGCCGAATCGGTCAATCCATTCGAAAGTTCTATCATGTTCTACAATACAATTAAGAACCTTCTGCTTTTTTGAATTCGGTTGGAGACTAAAATAAATTGGTTAAAATTCAACATTCCAACGACCCTCGTTAATGTTGCCCTGTACGCATCGTCACCAACATCCATTCGACAAATGTGTAATGCTACAGTAATCGCTCAGCGCCTGGCGACTTTCGAAATTCACGCAGTCACCTCATAAAACGTCACCTAATGGCATACTCGAATAGTTGAGTGTGTTGTTTGATGCAGTATCGATTTTTCCATAAGCACAATAATAATTTACCTTATCGCATTCCAATAATTTAGACTACCCATATAAATTTACTATGCGATCATAACTTCATTGTTCACGCTGTAAAAGTTGGGTAATTTCCTAAAACTAAAAGATCCACTTAACGGCTTCGTTCCTAAATTCCATGAGAGAAATGAGGTTTTTCCACAACCCTTATTATACCTACAACCCCAAGTCAGTACCACGCAAGATCCAAAAGTCCTAGGCTACTAGCTTAGTGAAATACCAAATACAATATGGGCCACTCCGTATAAACTTATAACGCAATTTCATATTGTGATGAATGTGTTTCATTTATTTACATCTCATAATCCTTTCTTCTCAGGACAACTGGTACTGAAAGTTTATTCCGCTATCAAATTTTGTTATATATATTGTTGATTCTTATAAAATATTTCACATAATCTTATTCTTGCTTCTGAGAATATTTAAAAGCAGACATTTGTACAGAATTCAGATCACTCGTCGTAAAATCTTTATTGAAACGCCCGGGAAAGCTTAAGTATGATGCTGTATGAGCAAACTCGAGTCGACATTTTGTTCTCGAATTTTCTGGAAAAATTCAGGAGAACAGCAAAAAGATTACAGGGCGAGATGGGAGACTATATTTTTGACAGCGATGTAAAAAAGATATGGCAATGTGATAGAACAATGTGTGCCGTATGTGAAACTGTTTGAAATTTAACAGGAGAGAAAATGGATATATATTTTTTAATACTTATTATCCTAATAAGTATTAAAAATGTAAAGTATTAAATAATACTTATTTACATTATAATATACTATATATATATATATATATATATATATATATATATATATATATATATATATATATATAATATTATAAATTGGAATGTGTGCGTATGTTTGTTTTTCGTTCACGGCAAAACTGAATTGACGTAATTTTTTAAAAGGTAGTTGAGTATGGAGAGAGACATATGATACTTTTTGTCTCTTTCTAGTGTCGGTGGTAGTTTGCATGAAGCATTGACCAATTTTCATGGTAGAAAGCTAATGCGGATTATATGTGAAAACTAATGTAAGTATGGAAAGTATTTGAATTTGAAATTCTATTTGAATTTTTGGTCCGTTTTACGGAAATAGCAGTTGTGAGAAAAACCATTAAAACAATCTCCAAAATCATGCCCAACGTACCGCTGATGTCACCAGCTCTTGCCACAAATATGGCCTTTATCATCCAGACGTGTTTAGGTATGTCAATATCACACGGCGACTTTAAAACTGGGCCATCAGTTGAACAATGGTGGAGGCATCAATTTTATTTCCTGGCAGACCAGTGAGGTCGTTTTGGCATCGTTTCAAAGGGGGTAAATAAAAACGGGGAAGCTTGCCGATGGTTCTTGAGTTCTGATTGCGTAATTCTGGGGATGTATATCTTATCGACTTCCAGAAGTCTGTTTACACGGAAGCTGTTTGAAATAAATCATGCGCAATTGAAAAATAGACATGTTGTTTTGTGTTTTATGAAATCTATTCTTTTAAGTGATCCAACAGTTCTGTCTACTAGTTCTGAATCTTTTAGAATACATATTTCATTTTCAGAACCTTCATTAGGGATATATAAAATTTATATGTGTAGTATATAGTTTCTGCGCTCGTTTTTTCTGTTCATACATAAATAAACTACTATTTTCATCCAATAACCTGGATATCGAGATTATACGTCGTACGGATGTGCGCCAAAATTTATTGATACAAATGCTTCGAAGGTACGATAGGGATCATAGCACAAAGGAAAATGGAAAGGCTTGGGCAACTTTTGGCTTGCGTACAGATAATATATAGTATAAGCTAGTACGATAAAAATGGGTCTGTTTTTAGATCTTAGAAAATACCATACCTTTTTAATGTATTTTGCCCACTAACTGCGGTTTCTCTTGCGAATCCACGGCCAGTACTTATATAGCATATGTCGTATTTTGATAAATAAGCTATGTTATTGTAAAGTTTTATTAAAATCAGCAGTTTTACGTGAAAGAGGAATAAATATCCATCCAAACATACTTAGACTTTCGCGTTTATAATATTAGTAGGATTGGGATCTTTTGATTTACAGCCATTCTTTAGCTATTTCTTATCACAGACATTTTAAAACGTGTTTTTATTCATTCATTAAATACATTATACTACTCCGCATAATTAGACTGTGGCGCTTATCATTTTCTCACCTCATCATTATGCGTCCACCGGATGGCTGGTGGCGGTTCTGGTGAGTGCTGCACGACGCAGGTCAAGTTGATCGTGCTTTCGGTGTTTATAAACAGCTCTGGTCCACCGAGAATTGTTGTTAGCGGCTCTGGGGAGGAAATATGTCGAAATTAAAGATATGGCACATATCAATGTCGCCTTGAACATGCTCAAACTCAAATATTTATTTATTTAAATACTAGCTGCGCCCAGCGGTTTATTCAGCGGTATTCCCTTGGGAATATCGGTATATAAAGTTGCCTATATGTTATGCCACTTGTCCAGCTGTCTTCGTACCAAATATCATTGCAATCTATACAGCAGTTTTTGCGTGAAAGAGCAACAAACACACACACCCTTAAAAACTTCGTATTTATAATATTAGTAGGAAAAATTAACAGATATTAATTTTAATGCTGATTTACTACTAACCAACGACAGAGAGGTACATCCGATGGCCGATTGGAGGAGTAGTGCCGACTTGACATTCGTAGATGCCTGAATCTCTTCTTTGTGGGAACCTCACCTGTGGAGAAAAAGTATATTCAATCGAGCTATCGAGAAGCAATAAAAAAAAGTTGAATTACCATCGTTGGAAATCACGACTAATTAAATTAGAACTAGAAAAAGACTAGATAAATTTAATTGCCTCTTTCGATGGTTAAAAAGATGATAAATAATGGATGGATATTTATTTAATTTAGATCGATTTTAATGCTATTTTTTAACACATCGTTCGATTATTATTCATGAAACAATCCGTCTCCAGTGTATTGTCAACAGAATTATTAATATGAAAGCATTTTATCATCTAAATTAAAGATTCCATGGCAAGTCTGAACACGTGCTTGAACTGACTTTAAAAAAAGGAGGCAGTTCTTAATACGACCCATTTTTTTGTGATAATAATCATATATTTTTTATGGGCGATTTTGATGATTTGATTTTATTTGAAAGAATCGAGAAAACGATCATATATAAGAAAAAAAAGAGATCTTATCTGACGATATAAGGTAGTTTTGTAAAAAATAATTGTAAAACAATTAATTATGAAGAAAAAACTTGGCTTAGAAAAGTATTTATAGACAAAGTTTTTAAATGTATTTTAAGTGTTTCTTGGAGGTGACTCTTGTAGGTAAAAACTATGCTCCGAATCCCCGGGAAAATTATTTTTTTTGCAAATTATTTTTCTTTTATACAAATACACTGAAAATTTATAAGCGGACAACTAGCAGGATTGGCATAATTTAATTACAAATCACGGAATAAATTCAATATACTAAAAAATATAGTTTTGAGTATCAAATACGCGTGTAGGATGAAAAAGGTATATAGAAGTTAGTATTCACTTTCAGTATCCAGTCCTCCGTGTGAGGGTTGTGAACGCTGATGAACCTCTGGTCAGAGGTGTACGTCATCCTTCCAGATGTCAGCAGGTGGATGTCACGGTGCCTTATCCATGATACCTGGAAGTAACTTATCATTAGATACACGATATAATTTCACAGCTTTCTTCTTTCTTATTGTTTTCTTGATTATTTAATGTTACGTAAGATAAAAAAAGTAAAGTCCCGTGTCCCCTAGTGGGGTATGGGGCAGATGATGTACATCAGTTTCACTGATCGATTTTCTGACCAGACCAGACCGAGACATTTTTTTTTTGTGCGTTCCCACCGGGAACCGAACCCAGGACCCCTCGGTTCTACGCTCACGCGTTAACCACTGTACTAAGGAGGCGGTCAAAACAGGCGGTTACGTAAGATGATGTGTTCAAATTTCTTTGTTTATTATATAAAATACATTTGTATATACTTATTACTTATTACTCGATGTTAATAAGAGCAGTCTACAAAAATCACGTTATAACAACAGCATTGTCGTTGTAGAAACCGAACACACGATATAATGGTGCAAAATTTAACTTCAATAATAACTATTATAGGGACGTTGACTGTATTTGCTGTTTATCAGATTTTACGAATATATTTTACTGTGTTTTGTTATTCTCAACGCGTATGAATACCTATTATCTTAAATTTAAAATGCTTACCCACGTCTCTCTAAATGTTATAATTAAAATTAAGCGCTCGATTACTATATAATATGCCCATATTCTCTTCCTTACCCTTCGCAGTCCTTTCCCTTATTCCTCTCTTCAATCCTTTCTAATCCCTTTCCAATTTGTAGTCGGCAATCCATTTGAAGAGGCGTAAGGTCCGCAATCGACCTTAAACTCTCCAAATGTTCATGGGCGGTGGTAGCGCTTACCATTAGGCGGCCTATCCGCTCCATTGCAGACTATGGTATATAAAAAATTACATGTATATCTTTTATTTGTGTTTCTTACTATCCTTTATATTCACAAATAGATGTCCATTTTTCACCACGTACCGTTCTGTTCCCAAGATTATGAACCCGGCAGTTAAGTTGTGCTGTCTTTCCCACTAAAGCAGTGACATTCTTGGAGTACGCCACGTCGAAATAGGGGCCTCGCTGCGCCAGCCCCAACTCAACATCACTGTACCCATCTTGCACATCGGAACCCAGACCATTTGTGTTGTCTGTACAACCTGAGAAGAGAGAATTTTGTAAACGTCTGTAAGATTTTATGTAAGTGTTTTAAAAACATTACATACCTATATTATGTAGAAAATTATCTGTGAGAGTATAAAGGGAAATATCGCATGTAGTTATTTTAATTATCGCCCCGGTTTTTCAAACCGGAGACGTGGCAATTAAAATCTAATTCATTCTGTACGATCTACTAAAAAACGGTTTTCCATTATAGAGACCGTCTATCTAGAAAATGATTCTATGTTTTAAAAGAATATGCAAACTCAATTAGTGAGCCGAGAATAAAATCTCTTTCCAATTAATTATTATATTACGTAATAAATAACAATCATTTACCTTTTAACTATCAGTTTTCATAGCAAGCAGGTACCAGTCAATATTCTATGGACCAATTCTAATGGACCAATGAAATCAATTTCCTATCAAATACAAAATTAATCACTTCAATCAGTTGAAAACCCACCAAGTTATCGAGTCACACAACAAATAAATACAGTCGACGTGAAAAACTTCTTCGCTTTTTGGGTGAAACATTTTATGAATATATAAATCTATACATCATACTCAACTTGAAGATATTTCCAATCACTGGTAGCGATAGCTACTGTATATTCCTATATACTCATACTTTACACCGACCTTAAATTAAGTTACGGTTGAGTTACGTTGCTATAAATCTTTCAGTTGGTTGTCTGGTAGAGACCACATAGAAACAATAAGGCCGATTTTGTACTGTATCTTCTTGTTTACGTGTAAGTTTTGTTTTTGTATTTTATTGATAGCACAATAAAGTCTTTAAATATGTAAATTCCTAATCATAAGCTGCACAATTCGGCTTTCACCCGAATGGAACTATCTATTTCATCACCCCTTTCAATTTTATGGCGGAGATGCAAGCTAGTGGATCCTAATGTAAGTGATCACGACCGTGGTAGCACTGGTGGTGTTAAAGGTGCATTGTATGTTAAGTCAACTTATTGAAAGGCTTGCCGATATATTATCACATAATAATTGATTTTTTTCTTTAATAATTTATTATTCTCATTTCATTTCAGGCCACAAGCCGATAAAGTGTAAATAAAATCTTATTCTAGTGTTAGTAAATATTATATTCATACATTTATTTACATATTTTAATTGTATATAATTCAATGTTTACTAAACACACTATTAAAACGATTTAAAACCATATTTGCTCTCTCAGCTCATAAATACGGTCTGTAATAGCAAAAATACATTTACGTTACATAGGCTTTTATTTACTCGTTTACAGCTAGAGTATTGTAATTACAAATTATCTCAACTAATACGTAACAATCCATTACCTAAGCTTTGATGTCGAAGCTGCGTACACAATATTAATTTATTAACGTACTGTGTTTAGTTCAATCAAAATTTAAACAAACAGAATATGAAATTGGGGCTTTGTTATATTGTCGTACAATTTTTAGAATTGTTATAAGCAGTAAATTGTTTCAAATTGAGCTGAATAATAGCTGAATAATATAATACTAGCTGCACCCCGCGGTTTCACCCGCGTAAGTCCGTATCCTACAAGGATATCGGGATAAAAAGTTGCTTATATGTTATTCCAGTTGTCCAGCTGTCTACGTACCAAATTTCATTGCAATCGATTCAGTAGTTTTTGCGCGAAAGAGCAACAAATACACACACATCCTTGCAAACTTTCGTATTTATAATATTAGTAGGATAATTGGGTGTCGTTATTTTAGTAACGCGCTGCTGTGTATAAATTTATTGTATTTTAGTTAAATATATGTATAGGATCTAAATAAAATTCTCAAATAGTTTTTTCAAATACTAAATATTTGAATCGTAATGCAAATTTTATGTATAGAGGACTTTATATCATAGAACTTTTTGAGCTTTTTTGAATTTTTTATATGTTTAGTCTTTACATAGCAATAGTTAAGTAATAATAATAAATTGTTTTAATTAATGTTGAGACTTCGCTGTTCACCTGTATATATTTGTCCATCTGACTGTATGTCTGTCCGTCGGTCCTTCACTAGGCTGTATCTCATGATACGTGTTAGTAAGATAGTTAAAATCTTCTGAGATGCGTTTCTATTTCCGCTATAACAACAAATAGTAAAACAATCGAGGTTGACCGGTCAAAAATTGGATTGGTGACTATTTTGGCAGGTGTTATTTAGCTCATTTGTACGGAACACTTAGTGTCTCGAATCCAACTCGCACTTGACCGATTATTTTTAATTTAAGTTTATCTTTAGGCTAGACTACTGAAAATACTTTTACAATACTCTAATTTATCAAATTTAACACGTTTCATATGAGAGTTGAAATTGCAAACTCGACTATAAATATCACGAAACATAGTGTATGTACACAACAAGAGTTGGGCATTCATTTAGCCTGTTATCAGCCGACTTCAAAAAAACGAAGAGTAGTAAATCGACTATATTTTTGTGTTTGTTACCTCGCAACTTTATACTGAGTGAACTGATTACGATTCTTTTTTTCATTTGAAAGCTGGTGCCCGCAATGTGATACCATTTATTCCAGTTTGAATAATATGAAGACGTTTAAGTTTGATACCAAAAATAATTGTTTCAGTAGTCACCTATTTCTACAGTCCGTCCTAGCGAAGCGAAGCAAAAACGACGCCACAAAGAGCTACATCAAAACATAACCGAAACTTAATATAAGTGAATTACGTCATTACGACGATCTCGGACTTCAATCCGAATTTAAAATAATGCAGAGATTTAAAAACAACTTTATACGAAAACTGGGATCAGTTAAATCCAAGCAGGATTACATCGTGACCACTTTAATCAAGACCTTCCATTATATGGAATGACTTCCAAAATTTCACCAGCATTAGATGGAAAAATTCGAGTCGTAATGGTTGCGTGACTCCGAACGCTTTTGTGAATCCGTGCCGCGGAAATTAAAGATAAATGCTTAAGTAT
>NC_052115.1:7833724-7836775 GCF_012273895.1 Zerene cesonia | reverse complement strand
TGCTTAAGTATTTGTGTGTTGTGGTTATTAAAATTAATGTTTCTGTTTACATGATTATTTCGAATATACAAGTTTATGTATAAGAGATTCTGGAAGAATGCTTTATTAGCTTGTCCACTCAGTCAAAAGTAAAAGATAGACAGTTCTGATTTTTCCACATAGTTTCCGTCCCCGTGAGATTTTCGGAATTAAAACTGTGCAATCCTACTAATCCTACTAATATTATATATGCGAAAGTTTGTAAGGATGTGTGTGTTTGTTGCCCTTTCACGCAAAATTTACTGAACCGATCGCAATGAAATTTAGTACGTAGACAGCTGGACAACTGGAAACTTTTTATCCCGTTATTCCTACGGGATACGGCAGCTAGTAGCCTTAGACTCTAACAATTTAGGAGCCGAATTTTATTCCAATATACCAACAGTTCTGCAGGTTTATTCTTTATGCTACTCTGTTTGTTTTACGCCTTAATTTATCTATCGTAGTTTACATTCAGAAATAAAGGTTTCAATCAATTTTAAAAATGATTATTTCATTATATCGTTTACATTTCGAACACTTTCCGGCTTCGCCCGGATATCAACTTTCCTTTTATTCCAAGGGAGCATATAATCGGGATAAAAAGTATCCGATCACCCAAGTTAGTTAATGAGCTGACAGGGTATGCCTGTCATCATACTAAATTTCACCAAAATCCGTTCAGTAGTCTCAGCGTGATTGACGGACAAACATTCAAGCAAACAAACTTTCACATTTATAATATTACTGTGATGGCAGGAAAGCAAATTTCCATCAATCTAGGGATCAACGCCCATATACATTAGAATAGCCGGATTTAGGCAATTTTGTATGTTAAGTTAGTAATATAAACTCAATAGATGACTTACCAGTTCGAGTGACCAGAGCTAATGCGCCTAGCGCTCCATACAGGAGACCGACCGCCATATCTAGCAATATTTATTCATTCTTCTGGCTGGAACATCGAAATTTCGTATCTGGAAAGAGGGAAATAATACGTTTATAATAATAATATTGGTGAAATCAAGTAATACTCAAACGTTCTTTAACTAGACTGCTCTAAGTGCTTATGAAAGAAGGTAGTTACTTATTAGATCATAAAAGTTTTTACGGGTAAAACTTATTACATTAGTTAATTTAGGGATTAATTGAAATCAATCTATAATTAGGAAATTAATTGGAATCAAACTAAGAGCATTTTATATAAAAAACAGAAGTATGAGGAAGGAAAATTTAACACAAAATTTCGAAATAATTCCGTCAGTCTCCGTAGTTTAATTTTTAATGGAGCCGATTCTTTCAAATAAAGCAATTTTGTGAATAACATTCAATATCTGTTCTGAGAAAACGTACGCGAATCTCATTACGTGCGCATAATTTTCCTTTCCTTTATTCCTCTGTCCGCGAAATAATTTTATCAGTATCAAAGAATAAGATAGAAATAATATTGCCTGTTACGTCCAACAAAAATGTTCAAATGTGGTTAAGAACGTTCAAAGAATCGGACTTTACGATTGAATAAATACAGACCCCAATTTGATCGTCTTGACTTTAGCTGGGGGAAGTTATAATTATCCCTATTATAATTATTTTAAATAAAAATCAACATTGAAACGGTGGAGCACGCTTCAATACAATTTGGGTCACACTCGTATAACGCGTTGAGTTAATAGTGAATTATCACAAAATATATAATAAATGTGAAGTTGTGTTCACAATTCCTTCAACAAACTAAATTGAACATTATATTACCCTGTATTTCTTATAGAGTTAGGTAGTGGATGTCTGGTTTTCACCTTGAGTGACTTTTGGAAAGCACAATTTAACAGAGACAGCACCTTGGCTTCTGCTAAGATGTTGTTGATATGGTATACAAATCTGGTTTTATTTAATTTTTTGTTTGCCATAAGCAGGTAACTGAACTGATGGTTCGCCTGATGGTTAGCGATCACCACGGCCCGTGAACATTCGCAGATATACAAATGCACTACTTGCTTTTAAGGGGAAAGGGATAAGGAAAGGATTGACAGCTGGAAAGAAGAAATGGACGGGGAAGGGAAAGGAAAAGAAAATGGGCCTACGGTTCCGGTTAATAAAACCGTTCCGGTTAATTGTTATTAATGAAATATAATAACGCGTATATTATATTGATATAAGTGATATGTTTATTCATCACTAGCTCGCTCCGACTTATTTTCTTTCTTATGTCAGAGAAGTTGCAGCTTTAATGGTGAAAGGATTTCTAAAATCAGTCCAATAGTTTTTGAGTTTATCAATTACAAACAAACAAACAAATTCTTCCGTTTTATAATAATACTGTAGATTAAATAACACAAATTTCAAAATAACTCATTAGAACTAACTGGTTTAAAGTAATTGTATTCCGTATAACAAATCATTAACCAATTGTATATGATAAAACCTATTCGTTAACCCCATCTTAGCGTAAAGTATGATCTCGCAAACTCTACAAGAATTTCAATTTTACTTGTTTCGCAAACTAAGCCCAACTAGGGGCTTGCTATATGTCGGTGACAACGACTCGCGGAAACTTTCGTCCTTTGTTATTTGAAATGTATGAATAAAGTTTCTGATTAAAGGCGCAAGTCTAGGTTTGGGAGAAAAATTTGTAGCTGTTTGTAGTCTTGTAAATGAGACGTCGAAATAGATTGTTGTTAGAGCGTGAGTTATGCGAGTGTAGTCGAAACTGATAGACATAACATGATGAGAAATTTTGAAAGAATAGAAAAGATTTGATCACGAGGCAGGATTCGAACCTGCGTTTCTTGCCTAACCGTAGCAACGCCTAGCCTCTCGGCCACCCGTGATCCTGCATAACATGATGTTGTCAAAATTTGGGTTCCGAAGTGCGTTAATATGAACCGCAGCACTAATGTCCGTCTGTGCGATGACAGTATCTTAATATACTTTCGATTGTGGATATGTAGGAAAAGCGTATATTAGAAATTTTGAAAGAATAGAAAAAATTTGATCACGAGGCAGGATTCGAACCTGCGTATCTTGCCTAACCGT